>NC_053185.1:18787878-19090909 GCF_905163445.1 Pararge aegeria | reverse complement strand
GGAAATGAAGGCCGAAGCCGAAAAGCTGGAAAAATGTAAAAGTTCGAGTTAATTATTTCACGTATTATTTCGCTGCACATCTCAGAATTAACTGAGTATTACTAAATTACTTGTTTGGTTGCGTCAAAACAGTAACTTAATATTAAGTCGCTCTATATTATATTCAGCTTATATAGAGATTATTTACATACTAGCATGTGTGAAGAGTTATGTCCTTTATCTCCGACATATTTATCAGATCCTTATTAAAATAAGACAATAACACTTGTTGATAGTATACACTTTTAAATAAAAAAGGGATTACTAAAATCGGAGATACGAAGTAAAATTGTTAATAATTGTCATCCCATTTCCTGGAGAAAACTTATTGTTTATCGGGATAAAAAGTATCTTATATATTGACCCGGAATATCAGCTCTAAATACCAAATTTTATTTAAATTGTAATTTGACGGCCGTCTGGCGCAGTGGGCAGCGACCCTGCTTTCTGGGTCCAAGGCCGTGGGTTCGATTCCCACAACTGGAAAATGTTTGTGTGATGAGCATAAGTGTTTTTCAGTGTCTGGGTGTTTATATGTATTTTCTAAGTATTTATGTATATATAATTAAAAAAATATTCATCAGTCATCTTTAGTACCCATAACACAAGCTACGCTTACTTTGAGGCTAGGTGGCGATGTGTGTATTGTCGTAGTATATTTATTTATTTATTAATACATTTAAAAAAAAAATCCGTTCAGTAGTTTTCACGTGATGCCCGGACAGGCAGACAGACAGACAGTCAGACAGTGGAACGTATAATTGAACTGTCTTGTGTGGAGCTGGAGCGTTTTATAATAGTGTGTGTGTACCAGGTGATTTCAACCAATTCGAGGATGTAATGGAAGATGTCCTTAAGCGATTGTGTATGTCTACTAAAAATGTAATAGTATGCGGGGATTTCAATGTTGATATCTTATTACATAATACTACTACGACTAGGTTGTTAAACTTGTTTAAATGCTTTAATTTGAATAATGCTTTCGATGAACCTACTAGAATCACAGCAACTTCAGCATCTTGTTTAGATAATTTTTTTTTTAACTGTGATATCTTAGGTAAATCGATATTAAACAATTTAAGGTCAGATCATTGTGGTCAACAAATTACTGTTGTTGGTACAAATAGAAATAAACATATTGTTAAGTACATGCCGATAACTCAGAGTAAACTGACGCGATTTGAAGGTGAAATATCAGCCAAAATTCCTGCTCTCTTTTTTGAAAACTGTCATCCCGACAATCTTTATCGTACGCTTTTCAATGAAATAGAAAGTGCATTTAATAAAGTATTTAATATTAAATACATAGATTCTAATAAAAAAATGAGGTTTAGTGATTGGGCGACTATAGGCATTTACAAAAGCAGGGATAAGTTGTATGAGTTATATGATGAAAAACAATACAATCAGACTCCAACTTTCCTTGAATATGTAAAAAGTTACTCCAAAACATTTAAAAATGTTTGTAGACAAGCTAAGTCGCTATACATTAAAGATCGGATAGTAAAATCTGAAAACAAAATACAAACAACCTGGAAAATTGTTAATAATGAATCTGGGAAAACTAAATCTCGCGACGGAAATTTTGAATTAATTATTAATAATAATATGGTAACTACTGATACAGAAGTTGCAAGTACTTTTGAAAACTTTTTTCAGAATGTTCCTATTTTGTTAACAGATTCACTAAATTCCTCACCTACTGCAGCTCAGAATTTATTAAGAGGCAATATTAATGAGTGCAAAGTTTTATTTCATTTCAAACATATAGATGCATCGGATATCAGTAAAAACTTCAAGTTGTTAAAATTAAAGAAAACAGGTGATATATGGGGAATGTCGGTAAAGGTAATATCTCAAATTATTGACGTCATTGCTCCACTTTTAGCCATAATTTTCAATGAATGTTTTGATTTAGGTACTTTCCCGAACCTAATGAAACATAGTAAACTCATTCCTCTATTTAAATCTGGTAATAAAAATGATATAAACAATTACAGACCTATCTCAATCTTACCAGCTCTTAGTAAGTTATTTGAAAAAATTATATTAAATCAACTTTTATATCATTTTAATGTAAATAACTTACTACACCCTGAGCAGTATGGCTTTACTAAAGGTCGTAGCACAACGGACGCAGGCGCTAAACTTATAAAACATGTTAATGATGCCTGGGAATGTTCACAGAACGCCATTGTGTTGATCATAAAACCTTGCTTCTTAAGCTAAGCCACTATGGTATCCAAAACGTTGCACTAAATTGGTTGCCTCTTATCTCAGCAATAGAACCCAAAGAGTTTGCATAAATGATGCAAAGTCTCAGGGTTCAAATACCTCAATGGATGTCCCACAAGGCTCGATTTTGGGCCCTTTTCTATTTTTAGTGTATATTAATGATCTACCGTACCATGTCAGTGGAACATGCGACATTGTATTGTTTGCAGATGATACATCTCTAATTTTTAAGACTGATAGTAGTAAAGATAACTCTGACGAAGTAAACCGTGTTATGTCGCATGTGTCGCACTGGTTTACAGTTAACAACTTACTTTTAAATGCAAAAAAAACAAAGTGTGTCAAATTTATCTTACCAAATGTAAAGAAAATTGATAAAAATATAATGATAAATGGTGAATCACTAAAAATAGAGACTTCCACAGTTTTTCTGGGCGTGACCTTGGATAATAAGCTACAGTGGGGTGCCCATATAGATTCACTAGCGGGTAAACTAAGCTCGGCTGCCTACGCAGTCAGAAAAAGTAGACAGATTACTGACGTTGAAATAGCTAGGCTAGTTTATTTTGCGTACTTTCATAGTGTTATGTCCTATGGAATCTTGTTATGGGGTAAAGCAGCTGATATCGAAACTATATTTATATTGCAGAAAAGAGCTGTACGGTCAATATATAAACTTAAATCACGCGAATACCTCCGTGAGAAGTTTAAAGAAATAGACATACTTACTGTAGCTTCACAATATATTTATAACAATATAGTATTTGTAAGACAACATAATAGTCTTTATAAACAAAAAGTGGACATAAACAGTCGACTTACAAGAAATGGTCATAAATTAGTGTCATCTGCATATCGTCTGCGTAAGGTACAGGGATCATTTGTGGGATTGAGTATACGCTTTTATAATATGATTCCTAAGGTGATTTTGGACCTGCCAATGCACAAGTTTAAAGAATTTGTTAAAACACATTTATTACAGCGAGGTTACTATACAATTGATGAATTTTTTAATGACAAGGTTGCTTGGAAGCATCCGGCTCCGCTTTCAGCTCTCACAAGATAGAAAAATGAATGTTAAAATGCAAAATGTAAATTGTTGATGTTGGAAAAGAGCAACTGCTGAGTTTCTTGCCGGCTTCTTCTCGGTAGAATCTGCCTTCCGAACCGGTGGTAGAATCACTACAAACAGACAGACTTGACGTTTCAAAAGTGCTTATATTAGGCCTACGTGAAATAAATGAATTTTGAATTTTGAATTTTGAATTTATTTGAATTTTTTGACAGACAAAAATTTAAAAAAAATCTGTTTTGTACTCAGTATCGATTATAAAGCAGAAATAGCATATACAGAAAACTTCTAGTTACAGTTTTATTATAAGTAAAGTTGTACACCACAGAAACTGACCTACAGTTTCTGTGGTGTACAACATATATACATACATACATACAATGATAATGTTTTGCAATGATCCTATTCATATCAATTTGTGAGTCAGTTCGTTTGAAATCGGCTGTTATATTCAAATAGTCAGGCGCGATATATTGAATCATCCGGTCACATTATTCTCCCCTTCGCAGATTTTGATTGCATGATTGTGTATTATGTAGATTAAACTTGCAGTCGAATCTGGAAACTCAAAATTAAACTCCCGAAGTTAGTGCCAAGTTGTAGTTCCAAACTGGTGCAAATTGTAGTAGTTGTTATGATCTAAATCTAATCTAAATTCAACGGGTGCTGTTCTCTTTTCTATTGTGTGTCGGATTGTGTGATAATGGTTACCGCAAAGGTTCGGAGTAAATTAAATAAGGTAGAAGTACTTTACAATCTTGTTCTTCTCGCTCCTTCCTTCAAAAAAACGATAGACTATCGGCCCAAAGGGGATAATAATAATAATAATAATAATCATTAATTTGCAAAAAACATGTCAAATTATTGATGTTACAAAAGGTTATACAGAACAATGTTTAGCCCATTTAAAGGCATGCAAATCTTAACTTAAAAAAAAAATTAAAAACATTCAGAATTTGACTAATTACAATTAATTTCATTAAAGCTATACAATTAAATTTAATATTTAATTAGTTATGTTTTAGTTTATTTTCTTTATAAAAGTTGTTGTTAAGATGTTTTCTAACCACGTGTACGAACAGATGTTGTGAGAAGGGCTGGCTTGTTATTTGCGCAAAGGATCAGCCTGGCTGTTAAGCGTTCAGCATAGCTTATATAATATTCGAAATCTATTCACCTCAACTTTGGCCTACATTTGTGTCTACGCCAATCAGAATATAAAGTCTTCTACATTTTAAGTAAAGTCAATATTAGGCCATGCGTTGATTTTGACCAACCCACTTGTTGATAAGTTGTAAAAACGGGAATGATTGATATACTGTTACTCAGTGATAGGAAAGCTTCTGTAAAAAAGCTTACTTCTGCCGTCAAACAGCACTGTTGAAATACCTGAGTTCCAGTCTGAACGGTTCCAGTTTGCCGGTGTAACTATAGGCATATTAGGCTTAAAACCTAAACCTCAGGTCGGTTGGACACAGAGTGGCATATTGCAAGACGTGTTACATGCATTCAAGTATTTCTCTGTTTATAGGCGATGGTTTTCCACTTCCTATTCCTGCGCGGTCCTTGAATTATTATTATTTAATAAAAATACCACCACTCGATGGGTGTATTTCGCACAGTACCAATAAAATTAGTTGCGGGTACTAAACCGAGCAAAAATTCAAATATTTACTTGCCCTACACGAATGCTGCCATTTAATTGTACGATGGAATGTCAGACATTTTCACGCATCGAATAATGTTGTTCGTGTAATGAAAATGTTGGCGATTTCTGCTCGGGGGTGTTTTAATTCAATGGTCTAATTGCTTTGATGTATCGCCGGAAAACAATTCAATCTGAAACATTGGGTGTATAAAGCGGGAATAGCTTTTTTTAGATTTTGCTTTTGTTGTGTTGGAAATAAACTCCAACAGCAATAAAAACACTTTTATAAACTTTTAGCTGCTTTGTCTACCTCACTTATGGCGCAGAAACGTGGACGCTTACAAATGGTCTGATCCACAAATTTAGAGTCACTCAACAAGCTATGGAAAGTGCTATGTTGGGAGTTTCCCTGAAGGATAGAATTAGAAACGAGGGGGTCCGTAGGAGAACCAAAGTCCCTGATATATTCCAAACTATCAGCAAGTTGAAATGGCAATGGGCGGACCTTGCTTGTCGTATTTGCGATGACCGTTGGATCAAGACAGTTCTAGAGTGGAGATCGCGATTAAGCAAACGTAGTGTGGGACGCCTTCCAGCACGATGGCGAAATAATGAGATTAACGGTATTCGGGTGGATGTGTAAGGCTGAGGAACAAGTGTGGTGACGCTATTTGGAATAGGCCTATGATTAGCAGTGGCCGTCGGCATTCTGAAATGACGAATTTTGAACTTTGTCCGAATTTGGTTTTCCAGGTACTAAAATAGAGAAGACTTTATCAGATATTCATTTACTACCCTTCATTCATTTCCAAAGATATGGGGCCCTTAGTCATCAAACTCTCGTTTAAGCCTGTTAGACGGAAAGTTGTTTTTAACATAAAGGAAGGATTGGGAAATATTTAATGGCTCAGTCTCTTGGAGCAAATCAAAATTTCATACTGAGTTTGACGTTCGACGTTTGAAAGATTAAAAGCTATTTAAATTGTATTTGGCTCTTAAAATGATTTATGATTTGCTTATTTATTTTACAGCAAAAAAAATGGTTTCTAACACTACCACTGTGTTCTATATTTGAATCGTTGTCTTAAATTAAATCTAGTATTTTGGCTTAGCTCAACAAGTCGCGAACGAGCTTCTTAGCTTGCAACAGCTACTCTTGTATAGTTGCAACTATATACATATGGGCACATAGACAGATGTTTTTCATCTTTTCTTTTAATGAAAGTTACGATACCAAGTTACGGAAATAATAATACCATACCAGTAAACGAAGCCTCAGGTAGAGTAGGTAGACAGACGACATCAAACGAAACGTAGTGAAACGTGGGAAACCGTGATATTTAAAAGTTATTTATTTATCCATAAGAAATCAACAGCTTTACAAAAAAATCCAAAAATAACAAAATATAAGCGTTTAAGTAAACCAGCCAATTACAGATTTTCTTACAATAATAACAAAATAAAAAAGATACATTCTGAGATCAGTGAAGTTACAAAAAAACGCTTGTGAGTGTGTGTTTGTTAGGGTGTGTGTGTGTTCATGTGTTTTGATCAAAAATTTTATCTTTGATATTTTACAGGTTTAGAGTATCGAGAAAGGTCAATATATGGAAAAGTTTATTATATATGCATTTTTGTTATTATTGTAGACAGCCTATTGTGACCCACCAACCGTTGACCGTCCAGGTCAACAGTTGATAAGATGATCGCGATAACTGCATTCGTGGTTAAACTCTAAGGCTAAGAGGAGTCCAAACTAACGCATCACAAAATATACCCACTTTAATTCGCATACATCATCATCATATCAACCCATTAACCACCCACTACAGAGCACGGGTCTCCGGGTCTTCCCACAATGAGAAGTGGTTGAGGCCGTAGTCCACCACGCTGCCCCAGTGCGGATTGGTGGACTCCTCAAACCGGTGAGAACATTATGTACAACTCTCAGGAAGTCAGGTTTACTCAAGATGTTTTCCTTCACCGTTGGAGCAAGTGTTATGTCAATTACTTAAAATGCGCATAACTTAAAAAAGTTAGAGGTATGGCTGGTATTCGATCTCGGCCTCCCGAAAGTGAAGTCGAGCTCCTACATACTGGGTTCATATCATCTTCAGTTACTTTATCTCCCCGCGAACCGCCCATCCGATAAAAATTTAACGTTACACTTCCAAGAGAACGTCCTTTACCCCTTCACTTTCCAGTTTCCTTCAACCTCGTTCACAGTGCTACAACAACAAGAATATGTGAGTTTCGCGAGATTTAAATAAGTTTTTAACAAGTTAAATTGTTTGGTCTCCGCCCAGAGACGGGGTAAAACGGATTACCCGCTGGTACAGGTGTCAACAAGTTTGCAAGAGTTTTAATAGCATTTGTGTTAGCATCTTTAGCTATGGGTATATACAAAGTACCGTACCTTCTTACGTTCATTACGGATGCCTGTCTTCCTGATTTTACTGTAAACTACAACTTTGTAAGCACATTATTACCGTGCCTTTCGAGTAAGAAGATCCCTTTGACATTATAATATTGTTAAACTCTTGAAGGTAAAATACAACTCATTCACCGATCAGTTGTGCTTCGAGAATGAACGGAAGACTGTACTGTTGAATGTATGGGCTTTTTTCTTTGCTTTCTTATCACAACGTAGTACGTCACAAGTGATAAATAATAAATTTTTCATCACACACACAAGATTAATTCAATTCTTAGAAGCGGAAACAATGTAGGAAGTATAAGCGTTTGCCTCTCAGCTTCGTCTTTGTGAATATTGAATCAAGCTTCCAGTGTGAAAAGTATTATTACTTTTTATTATTATTGGCAAAAATAATACTAAAAAGTGGGTGAGTAAAGGGTGGTGGTCAGAAATCGCTGGCTGAACAGCGTAATTTTTCCTTCAGTATGAATATTTCAATTGCCTTAGCCGATTATCCCTATCCCTATCCCTATCCCTACTAATATTATAAATGTGAATGTAAGTTTGTTAGTTACGCTTTCACGCGAAAATTACTGATCCGATCTTAATGAAACTATTTATACATAATCTTGGAGGTATTAGAAATAATATAGTATACTTTTCATTGAAAAAAAATTTAAATCAAGTAAGAAAAAAAAAAGTTTGTGAAAAAATCTCAAAATCTCATATATGACTATAGGTGTAGACTATGTAGCAGTACGCAGCCTCCCAAAATTACGCGGGCGAAGCCGCAGGGCACATCTAGTCTTTTTTAAATTATTAACATTAATATTGTATAACAATAAAATAAACACGGACCGCATGCATTTAAAAATAATTGTCTACTCAGCACGTCGGTCATACAAGTTCTTTTTAACTTGCTCTTATACTTTTCGCGGTTACATGACCAGTGCGTTACAAATTCCAGGTTTGCTCCAACCTGAACAAATGCGTCTGCAACCGTGGCTGGACGGGCCCCGATTGCTCTCAACCGGACGCGCTCCCCCCTTCGCCTACCCCCTACGTCGCAGAAAACGTGACCAGAGCTGCCTACAACATGACCAAGAAGGAAACCGCGTATGGTGAGTCAAACCCAGTAATAGACGTATGTATAAATTTCGTATTATCTTTTTCTGTGTTACGATTATTTTGATGTAATGACATGCCCAGGATGTTCGGCCAGGCTAATATAAAGCAGGTAGATGATATTAAACGACGACGCAGCGGTGAGCGCTGTGAATTTAAGTAGGAGGTCGCGGGTTCGATTCCCTGCAGAGGAAATTTGAGAATTTATAATTTCTGAATTTTATCTGGTCTGGTCTGGTGGGAGGCTTTGGCCGTGGCTAGTTACCACCCTACCGATAAAGACGTGCCGCTAAGCGATTTAGTGTTCCGGTGTGTAACGCGTAGAAACCTATTAGGGGTATGACTACCATACTCCCTAACAGGTAAGCCCGCTACCATATTAGACTGCATCATCAAAGGTGAGATTGCAGTCAAGGGCTAACTTGTAGTGGAATAAAAAAAACGGAATAGTCCCAATCTTATACTAATTATTTCCAAAGAACTTTAGGGAAGGCATTGCTTTTACTCCTGTATGATTTGTCACAGAATTCTTAAATTTGGATAAACGTGAATCTGTCAAATTTGTGTGAAGTTGTAAAAGTATGACGCCGTTTTGACTATTTACGCCTGTCGGAAGCCGGCGTGCGTTACTTAATCTGCAGTTCCACAGTGCAATTTTTTCTCCAAATTTATAATAATGATTTCTTTTTTGCAATAACGTTGTCTTCCCTAAAATCTTTTGTAACTTGTATTGGAGCAGAACTTTTTCCACTTGATGTTATCTACTTGCTTAATCGCCCGGATCGAATAACCTGTGCACGCTGGATGTAGTGTATAGGGTAAGATCGTTTCGGTTCTGTTCTAAGATTTTTGTTAAATAAAAGTCCGAAGCAAAGAAAGAATTTATAACTTTAAAATGTAGGTTAATTTTACGTTACAGTGTTCCGATATTCGAAAGTGGCTACTATTGTCATACCAAGCAAGGGCATAATATTTAATTTGAGTATCGAAACAAATGTAACTTTATATTAAAATTGCTCTAATCCACCTTGTTTTAAAGCTCTAGTTACTGCCCACCTACAGCGGAACTCCTGTTGGAATATTGCTGTGTTGTCAATTAAGTAGCAATACAATTTACGACTTTGATACGACGCACATTAGGTGCTTTTTACTGTGACGCTATAATAATTCCAAGCTTGAAAAGGACGGTTCGATTGCAAGCATGCAACTCCATAGTTTGGCAGAATTATGCACACTGCTCTATCACATAGAGCAAAAAAATTGTATTAAGTAAAAAATTACTTTTTTGTACACTATAGATAATTGACTAAAATAAATACTAGCAGAGCTGCGAATGCAACATGTTTACAAATTCTGACCCGAATTTGTTAGCGTTGCTCGAAATCCATACATAAAGCTATAATGAGAAGTCACTTTGTATGTTTGAACCCACTAATCTCGGGATATAACAGTTCGGATCACATATAGGCACATATGTTACTAGTTCGCCGGCGATGTAAATCTCTTTACAGCGCGATTAACACATCTATAAAAATGTTAAAGGAGGATTAAGCGATTCATTGCGACTCGTTTGCCATTATTAAATTTAGATATCATGTAGCTTAATTACATTGTCATACCCCATACACTACTTCTACTAAGTCTGTTAGAATCTTCTATTTTAATAAACATCTAAATTCTTAAAGTATATGTGGTAGGTACCATTGTCCATAGTACACTTAGGTTAGGCATACCTAAGCAAAGTTGTGTAACATTCATCTCTGTACCACAAACAGCAACATCATTACATACAATAACTATACCATGTTTTATATGAGGGCAACCTTTTTTGAGATTGCGGATCAATTACACTTTTACTGAAACTGCTTCGTACACGTAAAAAAATCCTGAGTAAATAATGTACAACTTTAACGCAATAAACAATGCGTTGAAGCTCTATCCAATGTGTGATAAAAAAAAATATACTACGACAATACACACATCAATATCTAGCACCAAAGTAAGCGTAGCTTGTGTTATGGGTACTAAAATAGCTGATACTAATAAACATCCAGACACTGAAAAACATTCATGTTCATCCCAAAAACATGTTCCAGTTGTGGGAATCGAACACACGGCCTTGACTCAGAAAGCAGGGTCGATGCACACTGCACCAACCGGCTGTCAAAAAAATTGTCTTGGGTCCATTAATATCTATACTATTAATTACTTCGATACAAAGTTGATATGTCTGTTATTTAAAGGACAATTCGCATTCATAAGCTGGTCTAGTCTCTAATAGTAGCTTTTCGGCTGATAGTTCAGATATTTCTATTTATTACGATACAATAGCATTCTCTTGTTGAAAATTCAAACACGGTAGTCCCCAATAAACGTTTAACATTTGTGTTTGAATGCAACAATGCAAAATTCTACTTGACTAAGATGAAGTTCGATTAACTTGTATATTTTACGTTTTCGTAAATATATGAAGGAACATCCGTACAAACGATAATGAATGTTACTTCCGATGTACATTAATTGATACATTTATAGTATAGCTATTTTTTTATAAGAATATTTACTGGAAGCCATATAAGAGAAGGAATTAAATCATAATAATAACTCACTAGTAGATATTAACAATGTTAAATACTTAATAGATATCCACGTAAATGCTGATATTGATTCTAATTTGTGATCGATTCTGTATGATATGAAAGATTTGGTATAAAATAAATATATTTTGAATTCAACAACTCTTGATTCCGCTGATAATAAAATGGCGAGATTGTTTATTAATAAATACGAATATAGGACAGAGAAAACGGTATCTCATATTCCTGCAAAAAATAAAGCCTAAGCTTTTAAGAATATCTGGTTCAAATTATATGAAGAAATGGTCTATATCCTGGGAAATGTATTATTTGAAAACTGAGAAGAAACAAGCCTCGAACACGAGTTTATTGCTCCTGCTTCAAATCTAGATTTAAATGTATATTTTGATTTTGAGTTACTTAGGGGACTTATTTCGGTGTACTATTCGTTAATATATATGTTAAAACTAAGAAAAGATTTAAATTAGGTTCATTTTTACTTACTATGGTGTTACAGTGACTATAAAACATTAATTTTACAAACATGTTGTGACATATTGATAACTATTGTTTACTATAAATGATGATAGAATCAGATTTCTATGATTCTAAAATGTTATAATAATATAATTTATGTCTTCTGTCTTTCTTTTATAGCTGTCTGTTAATCGGTGTATTTGGTTTCCTTATATTTATCTTGCTTTCTTTTCACAGTTCCTTTAACTGGTGTATACTAATGTGTTGCTGATATCATTTCAGGTGCCTTCCTACCTTGTTATTCTCTCCTTACTATTTTTCCGTTGCTATTACTGTATATTTTATAATTGGCCAAACAATCCGAGCACTGCTCTTCAAATAAGTTTCAAGCCGCGTTTTGCAATTAAAGAAACTTCAGAAACCGCTTTTGCTATTTGAGTTTATGTGAGTCAGTTCTGACTTCCAACATTCCTTCTTGCGTCCACTGTTCTTGACGATTATACTCGAAGGGCATTGCTCGGAGTGGCTCGGTTCACACGGCGCGGGCGGCGCCGGCGCACTAACGCGCGGGACCCCTCTCTTGCAGGTGAACACGAGGGGAATAAGATGAGCACCATCACCATGGTGATATTATTACTCGCGGTCGTGCTGTCAGTGTTCGTGGGTTTCGCCTGGATAGCGTTCTGCTTCAGGTAACCTACGGTAGCTCAGTGCTATCGCACTGTGCCTGCGCTCGTGCCTGCAGTGTCTTGTCATGTCTTGTTGACGTCAGGGGTCCCGCCGGCGCCGCTCGCTAGCCGCCGTCCCGCCGCGCGCCGCGTGTCGCGGCGCGCGCCCGGACGACGACGAGCGTGTTGGCCCGCGTGTGACTTACCCTTCTCTTTGGGTGCAGAGAACTACCACGGCTCGAACACGGTATTCCTCGTGGCGGTGCTCATGTCTGTAGTAGGGGGGGTATTCATAGTATTTGCCCTGAGCGCTCTCTGCTACAGGTCAGTCGTAGTACACAAAAACTTCTCCCTGTGCCTAAGGTTAGTGAGCAGAAAACAGACCAAAGGTAGTCTTTAAGAAGAAATTTAAATCGTCACCTTCGTATACTTATATGTTTATTTAGACGTTAGCGTTGGTGTTTCCGTTTTTAAAGTCGACGATTGGTTTTCGTTTTTTGATTATTTGGAGATTTTTTATGTCGTTTACGTTGTCGTCGTAGAGCTAGCTGGCGGGTGGCGCTACTGCATTTGATCTGTGGTTCTGTGGCTCCGCTCGACCGGCGGCCGGCCCGCGGCGCGCGGTGGCCGCGTCGCCGACCGGCCGCCCGCTGCATGCCGACGAGGCTTTCCACGTTGTACTCGAGCAACACCTCGATTCAAACCCTTAAAATTCTGGGCTCTTGGATGTATTGCATTGGCTTATGTGAAATGTGACTCGTTTTCGTTTCCTTTCTTGGTCGGAGACCGAGTCGCCGGGCGCCCCGGACAGCCGCCCGACGGCGCGATCGCGTCTATATCTTCATTCCACCAGCTCACGAAGCATCTATTCGATACGTTCATAGATCATATTTTTGCTACTAAACACTTATTTTGAAATAATTACGTAGTTGTTTTTGTTTTTCGATAATCGAGATATGACCGATTTTGTTCATCTTAAACGAAGATATAGCACGCTCGACTCTGACATCACGCTCATCTCCACTACCACTAATTCAATATCTGACTTTTGCACGAACCGCGAATGTGCGATGCACGGATTCTTCTTTCAAGCAGCTGTCTATCTAGTTAGAAAGCCTAATGTTATATTTAAGTACAATTTATATCTTTCCAATAAAAATCTACATAAGTATTTTGTTTTTCCAAAAATTCAATGATATCTTTTTATGTTGTCAACATTTTGCTTTTGCTACTACCATATTTTATTAGAGAGACATAATTTTTTTTACTGGAAAGATTTCTTATCACTTAAGCTAAGATCAATTTTTTTATTATGTTTCCATAAACATCAATTCCCATGAGGAATGAAACGAAAAATTGAAGTTTTGTCTAATATTAAATTTTGTTGAAAAAAGTATTTTTAACTGATTCATGATATCCAAAAGCGCCAGTCTTTAATTTCTTATTGGATTGTTTTGAGCATCTTAAAGTAAATAATAATGGTAAAGTAACTTTTAATCATTCCCTTTATCACACTACCATTGGAAAAGTAGTTTAATATGTGGGCTGAATGGAAACTGACAGAGGAACATAATAATTATGGTATTTTAAGAAAAAAATGGAAGATGTCCAATAAATATTCACATACGTTGAATTGCCATATGTCCTAAAGAGCTTCGGATGTATTGGGTTCTGCGTAAAAGAATATATTCTTATTTCAAATATTAAATGTTTTAATAAGTAAGTATCGAAATCTACCTGTCGCGTTCTCAGTTCAGCTGTCCTTGAATGATAAATAACTTAGACGTATGATGAGTAATTGTTCTTTTTGATGACGGATCAAATTAATTGATTATTTTATTGTTCCCGTGGAATTACATCAAGACCGAAAATTATATGTTTATAATTTATCAAACATTTCGATAGAGTTTATTAATTGACAGCAAAAATCTTCATACTGAGGGTAGAAAGACACTCTAATCGAGTCCATTGTCAATTTTGTTAATTCCAACAGTTGTACTGTGGGTCATCCTCATCGCATACGAAATGATATTTGTTTAACTCTGGAAGTAGGACGCTATGATGAACTGATAATAATTTTCGTAAGGTTCGAGAACCATCGAATATTATTTAAATCGAAAAAAGGAAACTTATACTTTATGGGCGTACCCAGGGGGGGCAGAGAGGGCAGCTGTCGCTCCTAGAAATCTCGCAGAAAATGAATTAAATCTCTTATAAAATGTATAGCGGCCAAAATACAGACAGACAGACGAAAATGACAAAAATTACAATTTTGGCTGTAATATCGATTATATTCAAGGTACAGAATTCCACCCGTTACTACACACTACAGATACCTACTTTCATGTAGATCTTACAGTAGTGTGTATGAAAAAAACATACCCTAGATAATATACATAGACCTATACAAATCTCACTTGCTGGGTACGCCCAGTGGATACGTAAGGATCACTTAAACCGGAAACATATTCAGAACATTTAAGAGCTCGGACTCAGTCTGATCTTTGTCCTGATGATTGTATCAAAGAACAGATACACGTAGATATACATCACAATACTCTTAGTCAGTTTCCAATCACGCAACCCAATTCTGAAATCCGGAAACGAAAACACGATTCCTAAATTCACAACAACAAATAACCTTGAGGTGTTCTCGATTCCGTTACGATTTTGATTTTTTCGATTTTATAAACGTAATCGATTGATCTGAGTGTGCGTTTCCACGCCACGCCTACACCAGGAAAAAGAGTACGCTGCCAAAATATGACCCGCCTTACGTCAAGAAACCCATTGCGAAGAGTTTCGCAGCCGGCTCCACTACGTCCAACAACTCTCAAGAGGATATTTCAATTGAGGGCGGAAAATTGCACTCCTTCAATAACACATTCAGGTGCGTACAATCAATATTTATCAAAGCAAAACATTTAGTAAAAGATATTAGAATTTACAATTATTAAAAAAATTGTTTGCTTACATCTTGAACATAATAAATTTCTTAAAAGATATACGAGTAAAACTTGGAACAAAATAAATAGTTTATTCTGAATAAAATCTTAATCTGATTCACGAACATTTTTCGAAAACCTAGTTCAAAAAATTTTAAACCTAGGTTAAGTTCTTGTAAAAATGTATTTTTTGAATGAAGTATTTTATTTATTTCGCGTACGAATCTTTTAGTGATTAACTAATTGGAGTCATTGCGATTATTGTTATTGACTGAACCGTCATACGTATAAGTTTTATAATTTCGGTAATTTAAAACTCTAGTTTAGGCTACAAAAGAGCTTATTTTTGACCCTGTATGAGTTTGAAGTTGGTTGGTTCTTAATAGCTTATAACTCAGAACTATTACGCACGTAATTAAATTTTAACTCATATTAAAACTTACATATTCTACTACACAATTTATAAGATTATAAGAAATTCTACACCTTTCTATCACTTACTTTTCTCTGTGTTATTATATTTATCTTTTATACTTACTTAATTCTAAGTCCCAATTAAGTTAATATTAAGTTAAACGTGCTCTAGATATTATGTTAAATAGAACTCTTTAAATTAAATTAGGCAAATTACAAGTTATTTTATTTTAAAGTAAAATCATTCCAATACATAATCATACCACTTCTGTTTGTACCATATCATCACGTGTACCACCAAATTATACACCTAAAATAATTGATACGTTAATGAAGATCTTTAATAAAATTCAAATTTTCAAATTCAAATTCAAATTCATTTATTTCAAGTAGGCCTACTTTATAAGCACTTTTAAAACGTCAAGTATGTTTGTAGTGACTCTACTACCGGTTCGGAAAGCAGATTCTACCAAGAAGAGCCGGCAAGAAACTCAGTAGTTGCTCTTTTCCAACATCAACATTTACAATCATTTTGCTATCTTGCGGGAGATGAGAGCGAGGCTGGGTGCTTCCAACCAACCTTTTCATTGAGGAATTCATCAAATGTATAGTAACCTCGCTGTACTAGATGCGTTTTTACACATTTTTTGGTAGGTCAAGAATTTCCTTAGGAATCATGTTGTAAAAGCGTATACTCAACCCCACAAAGGAGTTCTGCACCTTTCGCCAATCTTTGATTAGGTATATATATATAAAAATTATGGCAGCTTACAAAAAGTGTTGCTAAGGACAATATCTTCGGTATAATCTAGAGCACGTATTATCCCTATTTATTTTCCCTAAAATTAAAATAATTTTTCCTCTTCTATCGGAACTGGTGTAAACAGAAATCTACTCAGGTATGTCTAAGCTTGACGACTCACCGCTCTTAAAGTTTTCGCTGACACGATTTCCGCTTTAATCACTTTGAGCTTTGGTACGAGTACTTATGCTTCGAAGCAGTTTTCGACCACTGCGTGTTATAGTGTGACAGGGCACAATCACACAGTATGCGTTTAAGGACACGCTTTTTTACACCTAATTCATTTATTTTAGACATAATTTGACAAATGCGGTTGGAACATGCACAAATAGACAAACTAACTAAGCACAACTAGCTAATGTATTAATAGATTGTTCGTAGCCAGTCGTAGATTATCAACGATTCACTACCATTCAGAATCGGAAATAAAATCACCTGTAAAACACAGCAAGCAATATCAATTTTGAATACGTAGTTATCATAAACAGTTGAGTTTATGAGATTCTATTGCGATCGTAAAAAAGGCTTTAAAAAAATATTCCACGGCCAGAGCGATCTCCCGATTCGGTAAAAAGGATAAAAATTTAAAACATTCCAAATTTCCCAGCCGCGGGGACTCCCAGCGAGTGATCTTCAGACACGGGAATCACATGTCGGGAGCTGGCAACAGTAGCAGATATCCGTGAGTTGCCAATACAAAAAAAAGAAATTATTAATTTCAAGGGGGGTCTTTATTTATCTGGCGTAATTATAATTGAACCTTGTACCTCCATTTTTATTGTTTTATATATATTTTCTTACCTTTCTGGTATATAAGTATGTGTCTTTTTGGTGTATATGTATTACACATATCTATTTAAGTGTGGTTTAATTGAGTGCAAAATTAGATTTTACTAGTATTTTTCTTTATCTATGTATCTTCTAATGATATGATTACAATTTATAATCGAAGTTATTATTCTTATTATTCGGGATAGATCTGAATTTTATGCAGAGTATCTAAACCTACCAAAATAGTAAAGGTAACAACTTTGAACTGAGGTTAGGCTGACAAAGAAATATATAAAAGACTAAAGACTATGGTTGTATCTACTATCTGCTGACCTTATAGAAGTACAATTTAGCTTTTTTTATTATGTAGCAGCACCCAAGCAACTAATGGAGTGTTTAAATAGAGTATTTTCATCATTGAGCCATTAGAAATAAAACACCTTTTGATGACTACTTCTTGACTAATAACAATAATAAACATTTCATATATGGTATTAAAACGAACCTAAAACTTTTAAAGCGATAGTTTTACAAATAAATCTATTAAGACTGAGATTATCTCACCAATATGGCTTATAAATTCGGCCCTGATTCGCTACGGTAAAATATTATATAATTTGTAACGACAGCTTTTGAGAAACTTCACATAAATTCCACAGTTTTTTTCATCATAATACACAGTAAAAAGTTAAGTAAAATCTTGTATGCGTGTTTTGAAGTCGACGGGCGTGAGAAACCATTTCGGTCGATTATTTCATGCTGGTAATAAAAAAATAGTTTGTGGCTACTTTTAACAACTACAGAAATTTTTCTATATACTCGTAGGTCACTTTACTTGTTTGTACTCTTATTGGTACCGTAGAATGTTCATGAGTGGCGATAATAAGTTCACATCTGGTGGCCTGCCTGCTTGCTTGTATGCGATTTATTATTTTGACACATTAAATAACCGCTCTGCTCTTTTTTCGAAAGTCGTAGTATATATGTTTCGACCTCAATGTAGAATCAGGGCAGAATTTTAAGGTTTTTGTTCATCAAAACACAGAGTAATGTCGATAAGTCGTTAAAATACCATCAGCATGCGCCGTTCATTCTTGCTGAGTTGCCTTTGATTATAATTTGACCGAATGAAAATGTGTAATTTATCTTTCACAGAGACCACAAACAAATGAAACGCGTGCACTCTGGTAGCGAAGATGAACCGACGCACTCAGGTATTTATTTTAGATAGTTCAAACTCTTCCTGAACTACTTAACTTACAGTTAACTAGATTGCAACAACAAAACAAATATTATTAAAAAACGATATACTTCGTTAATATACCATAAAAAAATACTTGAACAAGGCTTTAAGAACAAATTTAAAATATTAATCGTCTTCATTGAAAAAGGTAATAAAATTGCATCTTTAGATGTGTTTTGTGACTTTGACTGCGTTGCGTTCTGATCATTGAGACTTCATTCGACAATTATTAATTGTTTTTGTTTTGTATTAATTGTTTGTTACACCTTTTTGTTCAAAATTTAAATTCAAAACACTTTTTTTTATAAAGATTAATGTTTTGTATTACAAATATTCAATTGTTTTAAAACAATATATCTATTATATTTATATCTAATCAAATGCGAAGCTACTGTAAGTATACCTATTTCCCTAATTTTTTTAAATAGCAAGATCCTGTAGTACAGAACACTATGAAAGTACGCAAAATAGTCATTTTTCTGACTGCTCAGGCAGCTGAGCTAAGTTTACCCATTAATGTCTCTATGTGGGCACCCCACAGAAGCTTACAATGTTCATGAAAATTAAGGCGAGGAAGCTCTTTGAACAAAGATAAACAAAACAGGATTCAAAAGCATAGGTCGACAACTTCGTGTCGTATCAAACAATAGTTGCTATATAATAAACATACCTACTAAACGTGGCAATAGATGAGATGCAAGACAACATTTCAAATGTAGTAAATCATATACTAACACAGTAAGGATGAACTGATTTTCTGAACGATTCAAGTGGCTATTTAAAAGGAAGAAAAAAATGTAGATGCAGGCAGCTCGATGCGATTTCCAACGTATAGAAAAAAGCACCTTACAAGTTTGTGAAACTTGTCTATATAATCTAAAGAATTTTACGAAATATTTGATATTTATACTTCCAGGTGAAGAAGACATAGCCTTCATAGATGTGCAGCCAAACTCGATGCCCAAGTTACCCGAGAAGGGTATCCTCAAGAAGCATGGCTACGGAGCGGTGGATGGCAAAGACAAATGGGCCGATGATTCACAGTCTGAGCAGCTGGAGGCTGGTTCTCAGTCTGATGGCCAGGAACCCTCCGGTGCTGTAGCTGATATGGAGTACAAGTTTAAGGTATTACAAAGGCTTTGATTCTATAAAAATCATTGAGAGATTGCCATACAATACATATAAAAAAACTCGAAATGTATAATTAAATATGGTAACTCAAGTACAAATGATAACAATTGATAACAAATGTAGACGCTAATACGCGTAAATAAACCATAAACCTAATCTAACCAGACCTAACCAACCATAAACCAACATCGAGGTAAAAGCAGGTTCTCAAGTTCAGTCCTCCGTAAATACCTATTGATCTATACTTGAAAACCTACTAGCTCGATATTGGTTCGTAAATGACCCCCTCACCCTGATCCTGATGAGATCCTGTTGATGTTGAGTTTATGTGGAAAAATTTAACCACACATTTTTTGAGACAATGCTCTAGGCGTAACATTTGTAAATAGTCAATTGTTCCTACTTTCCTCATTAACAATTTGTGGCTCTAAAAGGAGATCAGTGAAGTCCAGTTTGCTTTAACATTAAGCAATTCTTAAAAACGCCACGATCCACAACCGATTTGTACCCAATCCATGCTAACGGGTCTCAAACAAACTCTTACCAGCCCTAAAGTCACTAGAAAGCATCGAATCACTCTATTGATTCGCACAGTTTATTTAAGAATGCTCTGATTACGTTTCAGGATCTGAACGGCTACCACGAAAACATAATAGTAGCATTAAAGACGGCCGCAGCACAACGAGCTAGTGCTGGGGCAGCCGTTGGCTCCGGAGACCTTCGAGCTCTTCAAGAGTACGAGTACAAAAGGGAGCGGGCTCCAAGCGCCGAGAAAATCCACGAAGCTGAATTGAGAAGGCAAAGGTATTATAGTCTTGCCATCAGTCTATTTAATGTCCTTTTTGCAGGGCATATGCCATACCTTTATTATTGAGCCAAACTTGTTTACGCCCATTCTGGATTAAAGTCTTTAAAATTTCGAGTACCTACCTCAAAATAATTTAAATGTACATTGTCGAAGATCTGTTTGATGTGGAGTATAAAGATGGAAGCAATTATAAATTACACCATACGGTTTCTTCACCTTTCCCCGAGTATGGCAAATTAAGCTTCATTTTCATAATATGTTATGGAATTCCGCAAGGTTAACGCCTGTTTCTATCCAAAAGCGACAATAGTCTAAGATCGATGGAAGGCGGTTAGCAGTGTATTAAAGAAGTATCATTATATAACTTCAGGGGTGAAGACGAAGAGGATGAGGCTCCACCGTGTGGACCCATCAGGATCAGAAATCTGGAGGATCTAATACGACAGCTGGAACACCACTCCAGCAGACACATGAGTCCATCCGGCTCGGAAGACATCAGGATGTCGGAGACGGAAGCTGAGCGGCATTATAGGATTGAAGGGGAGGTGCCATCGTAAGTCAAACATTTTTATACATTATTAATTCAGAAGTACTGTCAATCATTAGTTTGTCATTTAGTTAGTTAAATAAAGTTTATTTAGATATCACAAAAAAATATTTCCATATAACTAAAGAAATGGAAATAATGAACATAAATAAATTTCAAAAAACTAATAGAATTATTATCGAATAATAACATTAAATTATGATTAGAAATTTATGCATCGATTGAATCACCGGAATGCGCCCGCAGACTTTGACAATTAAAAGTTTAGGTACACTGTCAAACCTTATAGCTAACTTCAAGGCGTCGGTTTTTTGGGACGGTGTCGTAAAAAATTACTCTCATCATTTTTCCCTAACGCGCCAAAAGAAGTATAACTTCAAAAAAATTTTTTTTTTTAATAAATTACAGTCGTTGCCGAGGCCGTATCGGTCCCAACGAGGAAGAATCCCGTTTCGGGTACCCCCGCTTCCGCGGCAGCACGCGTCACCACCCCGCCATGTTTGCGGCTGCAACGGCCGCGTCCACCGCCCTGCTCACTCACGGGGCGATCGGAGCTCACGCGGCGCTCACCCACGGGGTGCATTGTGCCCCGCCAGACGACGACGCACTCTATGAAACCGCCGACGCTGAAAGACTGCGTGACGCCCGAGACAGCGAGAGGTGAGACTTTCTAACGACAGTTAAAGTAGTGGGTACAGTTGAAAATAGTTTAACGTTTCCATCATCCTTCGAGGCATGCTGAGAGTCTGCGAGAAACACCAAAAAGCGTGAGTTGGACTTTTTACCGACTGAGTCTACTTTAGTTTTACTTCCCCATCCATACATGGTGGCACATGGGCACAGAGGGGTCAAATCTTTGCAGTGCTTTATAAAACTACTGGTACACCGCTGCAAGAAGTTAGGTGTTTACCAATAAACTAGACGTTAGTTTCAATTTCCCACCTGTATCTTTAGGTACCCAACTGTATTCCGGTGCCGGAAGATTGTGTGATGACGTTAGTTTTAGTTCTCTCTCCGTCATACCAGGCTACAATGCAAACAACAAAAGATTGCCTAACGCACTACTAATCGTGGTGAGGTTTCCAAAAGCTACAGTTGAAGTCAGTTTAGGTTCCCCCAAAGTAAAAAAGTGCGAAATAAGAAACCATGTACCGTCACACTACAACAGGTTATCCACAGACTGCTTTATGACCGAAAGCGAGTGATGAAGTTCAGTCGCTTCCCCCTAAAAGGTAAAGTTGAAGTCAGTTTCCTTTGACCTCAAAGGAAACAAGGAGCCAACTATCAGACTACGACGTGCTTGACAAAACCACCTGAGGTAAAAACTTTTGACGGTGTACCTTAGACATTAGTTAACCTTAGTTTGTTTTCAATTGAATTATATAATATGAACACTTGACAACTTCACACTATTCACATATAGAAAGAATTAAAGAAGATTGAATTGTGGAAAAGACAGTTCAAATTGCACTAGAGAGTAGTTTTTATAAACCGTACCTGGAAGATGAAATAAACTTAATAAGATGAATCTAAAACTAATTTTGTATACCCATCTTATGTATACGAAGTTAATTTTCTTCCATATTTCAGGGTTAAGAAATTAGCTCATTATTAAATGTTTGTGGGTTACGTAAAAATAAGCATACAATGTTTCTACGCACAATTCAATTAGTGTTGCTTTCAATATTTTTGTCTGTGTATAGTTTATTTACAGTGACATCTGTACATCACACATCAAAACATTTAACTCACTGGTGGGCTCCAAGAGTCTCATTCAAACTACTTTCTACCATCAGCCATGACATCACTCAATTGGCTTTTATCGAATATTAAATATTTAAAAAAATAGAGACGATACTTTTGAGTAATAATGTACTCAGTACTAAAGCAGTAACGTGTAACGAATTCTATGCGCACGCAGGCGGCTACGTGGGTAACAATAACATCAATATCAAGATTAGAACTTTTAAGTTTCAAATAAGCCTTATCGGGAACTTTCAGTATTACAGTAACAAACATAGCTGTAAAATGTAATGATTTACTTTGATTTACAGAAGTATTATGTGCAGTGCAAATGAAAAAATAATGTGGCATTCGCTAAAACATTATTTTGTCATTATGTAACCCACTAGCCTATAAATTTAATAAATACATAAAACGCAATAAAATGCAACGCCGACCTAGTACGCAATACATTATTACTCAAGATTTGATATAATTTTGTTTCTTTTACATACCGTCAAGTTTGGTAACTTTTATTTTTAATTTAACCGTTAGAGACAGTATAAACTATACTGACTAACACTCTGCGACAATACTTTAACAAGTACGATGTAACATTTTGTTGGTTATTTTTATCTACAGCTTCTCTGATTACTTTTTATTAAATATTCTCGGCGAATATTATACAAATTTAGAAAATATTTTATGTATATCACTTAAAAGAGTTCTTAACTTAACAGTAACTTGTTGAAACTATATTCAACTAATCAAAAGTTTAAAAATAACAGTTTAACTAGTATTTTGTAGTTACATTGTCTTTAGTTTTGTATCGAAGCTTAATTAAAAATCAAAGTTACTAGAGGATGCAAAAAGGCTTTTCAACCAAGGTAAATTAAGCTTTATCATAAAACATCGAAAGGTAGTGTTAAAGCTAAACTGACTTTATCTAATTTACAATTTGTATTGATATTGATACTTTTGTCTGAAATCTGCTGATCTGAATTTGAATATTTTTTTAATTATTCCTAAGTATTCTAAAATTGAATTGGACTAATTCACAGCTTATATGTATCCTGGTTTGAAACTGTACATTGTTTATATATTTTTGATCGATCAAAATCCTGTGTTTTAATATAATTTTTGGAATTGTGGACGATAAAAAATATAACAAGAAATAAACCTCCTCGATCATTGCAGTCGTACCGTTAAAACTCTTAAAAAAACTAAAAAAGAAGTCACCCAACGCTGACTGTTATTCCACTAACCATTCCAATAACCATTTTCATCTGATCCAATGTACACATCGACAATCGGTTAAAAGCGCCAGTGTCAGTGCCAGTAGTAAGTCAGTCATTTAGTCAGTCCTTCGATCAACAATATACTAGATTTGCTAGTGTCCTTCGTAAGAAATTCTCACCCACAATTGGTAACCTATTTCTTTGCTGCTTAACGTCACAAACAGCGATACAGTGGTGGAATATCTTATTTTATTAAATCATAGAGATAGTAATTTTTATTGCGTACGCAATGAGCCATATTAATAAACAATGCATAGTGGCGCATTAAATCAGCAGTGTTTTGTCTCATAGAGTTTTATGTGGCAGAGCTAGAGGTGTAAGCAGTGGCGTGCACTTCATACAATCCCAAAAGCAATGCATACCCTAATATTTTTGTATAACTCATAAAGGGGCCTGGAAGAGATCGCTATGTAGCGATAAGGCCGCAAAATTGTATACTTTTTGTTAAATTTTTATTTTAAATTTTACTATATGTTTATGTGGTGTACAATAAAAGTGTATTCATTCATTCATTCATTCAAAGGGTAAGGAATTTTCAATTTTATGCCATCTTCCTTCTTTATGCATACCCTGGTCAAAAACCCTGTGCACGCCACTGGGTGTAAGTAATGCTGCCATGCTTATTTCTGTCACTAAGCAGCATTGCATTATTCTGATCTAAACTGCTGTTGTAATTACAGGCACTTGAGACTTGACACCAATGCCTCATGATAATAAACAGATGGCATCACTTTGTAGGACGCGTGTTGCTGGCATGCGCTGCGAAGTATTTCTCTGTTTAAAGTCAATGGTTTCCACATACCACCTGCTTGACCAATTATTACTATAATAAATTTCTGCTACATTCAGATCGTGACAAAACACTGCATAAGTATTCCAACCATTTGCCACTGCTTTGAATAATGCAATAATGTTACAACAAGTATAAAAAAATGTTTGAAATGTTTTCACACGCGGCACTGCATATCTTGTATATTATTGGTCGAAGAGTCAGTCAGTCAGTCAGTAGTAAGACTCGGGAGCCCGCCGCAGCGACGCGCCTAGACTCTCCGTTCCTCTTCTCTATCATTTTCTAGTGATGAATTTATTCAAGCTCAACAACAGTTAGCCCGGTGGGCAAGTGAAGAGGCGGTCCCGGCGGCGCGCGAGTACTTCCCCTCGCCGCCCTCCCCGCGCTCCCCCGCCAGCTCCGCCAGCGAGCGCCCGGCCGCCTTCCCGGAGTACAAGCACTGACAGCGAGCCGCCGCCAGCCGTAGCGCTACGCCGTAGCCGTAGCCGACATGTGAATACGCATCCGTGTAGTCAACAATTGTAAATAATCGAACTGCACTAATATTTAACGATATGACTGATGATTAGAGTGTAAAACGTCGAGTGCGCCGCACCGCCGCCGATCCCTTTTACGTTGAAATGTTTTCATTCCTTTTGAATCAATACGCTTTATAACTCTTATCTTTGTTCCGGCGGGCCGGCGGCGGACCGGCCCTGTATGTTAGTGCTGCGTAACGTTGCCACTGACATATATGTATTTGTGCGGTACCGAGGTGCTCGCGTCGAGCTCCCGGCCTTCGCGCGAGTAGTTAACGATTTAGATAGGCGTATAACAAATTGAAAATAACCATATGATTCGTCGGAGCGAGCTCGACGGCGACCCCGCGCCAAAAGCTCAGTCTCAACTGACCGCGTGTCTGGAGGTCGGTAGGAACAGAAGGCGGGCTACAGCCGTCCCCGGAGAGACTCCAACTTCATTGCACTGTATCACCTCTCCGAATATACGCCCAACTTCACGCGACTTCAAGAGAGACAACATTAATGATAACACCAAACGAAATCAGTCAAAGATTTAGTAAAAATAAAAAGGATTTAGGAAATAAATTTTTCGTTGGTCGACTGTCACGCTGAGAACTCGAACCGTACTCAAATAATTTTTTTGTATCTAGAATCATAAAGTAAACATATTCTAAATAAAATAGTATATCTTAATGTGAATATAAGTTATTTCGGATTTTATCAGATATATATTATGTATATTAATATTATTATATTGAAACGAATTTACGCTGGCATGCTTTCATGTATGTATGTTGAAATAGGGGTCGCGTCCGGTGCGATGCGGTGGTGGCGATACCTTAGCAAGGTAGTTTAGATGTCTAGATATACTTACTATTGATGTAAAAACGTATAAATGTTATCGATTGATATGTCTGATCGACGATAGTTAATAAAATTGAAAATAGGATATCACTTGATATTATAATTATGTATCGCATCGCATCCGAGGCGGCTCTCTTGTATGTTACAGTTTTCCGTTTATTTTATTGATACTTTAGAATGTTATCGTTTCATTCGAATTACGCTAGGCTAGGTGGCCAGCCACAAATATTACTAGTAGGAACTTAAAGATATAATATTGAATAGTAACAATTAATTCGAATAAGCCAAGTTGATCGATATGGGTGCAGCGGAATTGCTATTAAAAACCCCCTTTCTTTTAAACATCTTCATCCACGTTGTGCTGTTTTTTGGTTGGGGCAAAACTTACGAGTTCGCGACACCGACATGCGACATGCTTATGTGACTTACGCGCAGTGGTCTGTGGCATATACACGCTAATACACTTATACTAGTCTATACTTTAATATAGTTTTCACTTCTGACAGCAATCTTAATAACTGATAATTTTTTGCTTATATTTTTATTGCAACCATACTGGTGAAAGTTTTATCTGTGTCTATCTGATGATCATTCTTGAGACTGTATAGAAGCAATTTATAGCTTCAATAGAGTATTGAGAATACATTTAACATGAAGATAGAAGTAACAGAACAACTTACTTACTTCCTATATTATATTGCAGCTTTCTATAAGCTCTTCAGATTATTGCGAAGTATTAAAGTCAATAAATGATGTATGAAACTAAACGGTTGTCGTTGAATTTCAGCTTACTTAATCTCTGTTTGCATTTGCGGGGCCCAGACTTTCTTTGAAAGTGGATGTGCGTTTTATGTCACAACCGCTGCGGTCAAAGATCAGTTCACTGACTACTAACAAGTCTCTAGTAGCGCTGTTATAAAACAGTGCCACTAACTTATCTGTGAACTGAAGGATGCCGCTGGCGTAATTTAGTGTTATAACTCAACTGTTTATTAGAGAAATTAATGGAAACGTCTTTTTCAAGTGGATTACGCTGTAGAAAAGACGCTGGTTGTGTATAAAAATGTTATTGATATTGAATATTGATATGAAGACTATTATTATATAAGTAGTTCCTCTTTCCTTCACTTCACATATAAGTTCGTGGAACTGTTCGTATAAGACTCCAGTCTGTTTTATGGCACTGGTGTCTCACCAAGACGCAACTAGTACAGTGGCCCATGTTGTTCCTTTAAGAGCTATTTCGCGTTGTTTTAAGCAATACCACTTCACCAATGTCGATCGCCATTGCACGGAAATGTTCGGTCTTATGACCCCGTTGAATAAAACTACTCCCATAGTTAAACGTTATAATATAATGTATTAAACATAAGATAGGTATATAATTACCTACGAGTACAGGGTAGTCACAAATATTTACTCTGTAAGGCCCTTATCACACACGCACGGTTTCCAGTGTCGGGGCGAACTTTTACACGGTGCCATTTTACACGGAGTAGTACATTCGAGCTTCATGCGTACACGGCTAATGCACCGTTAGGGCCTTGATTCTCAATTACATTTATAATAAACCTATAATTATTATAAGAAATCGGATCGAAGTGTTACGATTAAGTCTTACAAACAGACAAACATATTTTACATTAATATTAGGCTATGTCTACTAAAATAACTCCATTGTCAAGCTGGATAACTTGTTACAGAATTAAGAAGTTGACTGTAGTAAAATTGTTAAGCTTATTTAACGATCGTTTTGTTATCTTATTGGCTAACACTATTCCAATTTCGGCTAAAATACGAAAGCCAAGTTAGAGTAGGTTCCATTAATTGGAGTAAAAAACACAATATCAGCAATGATAATATAAGCCTATTCTAAACGTAACACAATAATAATCACATGAACTCATGATAATTAACACCACCACTATGAAGAAATGTTATAATCTACGTCACTAAAATGCATTTCGTGCGCAGAGAGTTCAACGTCATAGAGTTCCGAACGTGCAGGTAGCTAAAAACATGTGAAAGGTTTACAACCGTGTATTCGAAAACCATACATGTGTGAGAAGGGCCTAACCGGGTGCGACACTCGCAAGCGGTGCGCAGGCTTTGGCCACAGACTAAAAAATAACATAAGCCAATATGCAGTACAGTAGGCTTGTAAAATTTATGTAACAAATTTGTAGATTTAACAATGTTTGAGGTTAGTCCTAGTGTATAGTATATAAGAGTACATACGTTTAATGATTTTTATCAGCACAATTAAAACAGCATTCCTTTAAGAAAAGAATATGTAGGTCGAAAATGGATGTAAATAGTGTCTTTACATCAACGCACATAAAATAATAATATAGATCTCACGAGCACTGTTTTATGATACGTGATAATATGTGTAAAAGTCAGGAACGTTTACTGCCATCTCTTCTATGAGTGTATTAAAGTGTAGTTTTAAGTGAGTTTCCTTTGCATTTTACTTGAAAATGCAAGTTGTGTAATGAAAAGGTGACTTAACAATGTATGTAAACTTTACCAAAATGGATTTATATAGTCGTGAGCCTCTGACCTTCGCACCGTGCCACAGCCTATATATGAGACGGTCTAACCACTTCGTAGACAGAGTGATCTATAAATAAAAACCCACAATCGAATTAAATTAATTAATACTAACTGTGGCACTTTGATATTGTATTATTCTGAAACAAGAAAGGGGCAATTTTTCTGTATATCGCTGTTAACTCTAGAATAAATGTAAAAAAAACTATCTAATAGTTATAATAAAAACACTATCTTTGGATAAAGTGGGCTTTTTTTTAACATATGCGGGTAAAGCCTGGTACACATCTAGTTTATCATAGTTATGTCATTCGAAACTGCCATAAATGCGCACAAAAATTCCATGTTGCCATAAGTACAGGTAAAATAGTGTATATACACATGTATTTCTCGTATAAAAAGCTTTAACCAATCAAATAAAAGCAACTTGTAGTTTTAATTTCGCCTTCTGTACGGCTAGCATAAACAGCAAGCAGGAGACCAAAATTATGTCCCCCCAATTATATTCAGGGGACAGGACAGGGGATATAATTCACGTGTCGACCTGCTGAGTAGAAGGAATTTACCCCCTTTATTATTACACATATATTATTTCCACTTCACCAATTCTCTGAGAGTTGATGAAGCCGTAGAAGAAGAATTTTTTTTATTCTGCCCTGGGGAGATAATTCTCTCTTGCCCATGCTAGCCGTGCTGAAGACAATACATGTATCCCCTGAATAAATCCACTCACAAGGGATAAAACGTACAAGTCCATCTGCCAAAGCATGGCAACAACGGAAATTAGAGTTTTTACTCCCATTTGTTTCTATTTGGGTATATAATAATGTTGGTGTACTAAGTATATAAGCAAATTAATTTAACCCGTGAGAAAATGAGAGTCCTACAAATTGCTGTATTACGGATCTATTCATAATTAAAGATTTTCATAGTGACATATAAAAGGCACTTTTTATGTACTCAAAATAATCCATACATCAACATTATTGTAAACAGATATGAATGAAGCAATGTGTCCACCTAGAAGTAAGTGTGCTCAACCATTCTTGCGTACGTTTGGCCGTTTGTGTGTCCGATTAAAAAAGTGCTTTGCTTTTTAAATACCTACGAGAAGATAACCTTAGTGTTTGTTTTCATCTAAACTTACGTTACGTCCACTTAACGTAAATCTGTAATTTTATATAGAGGACAGATTCTCGTTACTACATAGTTTGTTCACTTGATAAATTCATAGTAATGGGGATCTACGCTAAGCTGATCTCAGAGCTCCACTCCCACAAGAGCTCCGGTCATGTCAAACTCAAAAGAATATTGTTTATTATGTGTTTGATTGGAATTATTGATATCGATATACGATTCGCTACGATTGTATATGATTGTATACGGTTTGTATCGATATACACTTGATACACAAGATTGGTTTTGATTGTACGTTAATGATTAAAGATGTATGAAATTCATACATCTTTAATTATTAAATAAGGCGTTTGACAGCAGCCCGCGGTGTTTATAATCAAAGTCTATGATATAGTCTGTTCTCTTGGACACTTGTCGGGATGAATTGGCATTGTGGATTCCTTACTATTAAAATTAAGCTTAATTTGTTATAAAATTGCAAAGTTATTTTCGGGGAAATTAAGCTTGATATTCATAAGAATTACATATAATTGCGCAAAGTAACGCCTGGTTGTATCCAATATTGTGGATCCCCATTAATGCATAGTGTAAAACCGAATTAGCACGTAACGTCATTATAGTTGATATCTAGATGTCTCTTTTTCACATGAGTATATATGTGGGTCTCTTTCTCGTGTAAGTGAAGTGTTTGGGTATATTGTTGTCTCTGTCTACGGCGTAGTCTGTCGTCTCGCACAGAGCGAGTGTCTGCCCCAGGGGGCGTTGCGTGCGCGCGCGTTCTTTATCCAAATACGTGTGTGTGGTGAATAACGGCCTTTACGTGAAAAATGTTTTTAACTAACTATAAATACAATTTTTGTATCGTAACTATAGTTGATAAATTAAGATATAATGTATGTCAGTTTACTATGAAAGCAATGTGTATCTACATTACTATAACATATATAATAAAGTACCGTGTAAAGAATTAAACACGGTGTAGTGAAAATATTATATTATTCTGAGTGAGTGAAACTTAGGTAATTACAAGATCCTGTAACATAAAGTAACGCAAAATATAAAAGCGTGTTCAAATATGTATTGAGTGAAATACATTGTATATAATATAAGGTTAAATAAGTCATATTTGCAACTTAATTCAGATGATTATATTGGCCAGCCAGCCACTTTTGGCGGAATGTCAACACGTTTTTGCTGACGACCCATTATTATCTAACAATCCACTATTAATACCTGAACTTTTTGTAGTTCTTCATATAATTATTCAAATTTCCTTTGACCGTATTAAATATCTATGTTTGATAAACAATTTGCAAGATTAAATTTTTCCCTGTTATTAAAAATAAAATTAACGTTCTCTTTGTAAAATCACATGTAAAAGAAAATCTTTTAGATGACGTCATTCGACGCTACTTTACTTACGGTATCACTCTCCTTGAAAACCGTAGCGACACGAAATCGAGAAATCCGTGAAACAAAAAGTGCTTAATAAATAAGCTACGACCTACGACGATAGTATGATCTATAGCTATGACGCGATTCCCGTCCCGCCCCGCTCAGTAGAGATACTTATTCGAAATATCTGCAATGGAATCATCTTTATTGTCAGCTGCAAACTAAAAGGCACAAAACTGGTTTACGATCAGCCCATTTATTATATAAAGGTGGGTATTGTATACAAATGTTTCAATTAAGCTGTATAGTTTAGAAATTTGGGCAAAAATACAGGTCTAAAACTGTTGTCCTTTTCACAATGCTCCCAGTGAAAAAGGATAGCAAATCTTTAAGACCTCTTGAGTTCATTTAGTGATCAATGCACAACCGCATTGGTACCATTCAACGAAGGCCAAGCGAAAGCGTCCAACCTATGTCCGTAAACTGCAAACTTGCATCCATGCGACCAACCACAGCTGGTTTGAGCGAGAAGGTGTTACAGGCTAAAGTTTAACGTATTTGTATATTTTTAACCGAATGTTGGTTAATAATAACTTTAAACTGGCGTCACCGTTACTTAGTGATAAGGCCGCCTTTTGTAATCTACTTCCATCTTTGTGTTTCTGTCTATCTTGTTGTATTTGTGTATAAATAGGTAAAAAAACGCCACGGCGGGCTAAGGTTGAACGCTACGTTTATTCCATCCAGCATATTATGCGCAGGCGCATAAAATTAGGATGTGGTTTAATTAGTTTATTTAATTAAATTCGATGGTAGACGCGTCGTTTTTAATTAAATAAGATTATTTGACGTCACATAGTTACGATGACATAGATAATTAAGGCCATTGTTCACTGCACACGTGTGTCACGCGCAGGCCTAATTCGTCAATTGACGGCGCCGTTAACGGCCATTGCTCACGGTGGTGCTCTGGTGACTTGCGAATTATCCTAGTTCTATAATCATAATTAATGTTAGACCAATTGTAAGTAATGTTAAAGTAATCATAATTAATTCTTTTATTTATTTATGTTAGATAAATCACAATATTAATTTCAGCTCAGACATAAATAATTTTTATTTTAGACTATTTATAATTAACATTACGATACGTTCACACTTACGAACATGCGCGACGTTTTAATTTTATTCGGGCATGTAGGTCTAGAAGTAAAACGTATATATATTAAGACGCATTTATGGTTTTAACTGCATCATACATCGAAACAATTGAACTATTACAGCTAGCTACTTTGAAACCAGCCTTCGTTTAACAAAATACAATAGTTGCATTATAAAAACATGGAGGGCAGTACTTAGGGAGTGCTGATCTTGTATTTACCGTGTGAAGATGACGCGATTTTCAGCTTTTTTTAACCCAAAAACCCTATGAAGTTTTCTCTTCAATAATTCACCTGCAAAAAAACCGCTCGTAGCTTAGTTCTTTGTGTCAAGTAAATCGATAAAACTTTAAAAAAGTTAAACGTGGACGTGTTTTCATGCAGCGGTTACATGCGCTTGAGAAAATAACTCGTACAAACAATGAAGGGCATATATACGTAACAGCTCCACAAAACTTGAAAATATAATATTATTTAAAACATCACGCATGTACGTATGTGTAGACCTACTATTAGAACCTCAGTGCCAAAGTTACTATAGAGTTGTACCTTGTTCACCGTTACCGAGTAAAGACAAAACTGAATGCTTTGTAAAACTACGAGTACGTATCCACAGTAGCTTTAATTCATATATATATTTAAATGTGTTTTATGAACCGGCCCACAAGTTTTTATATATTAAAATCCGTGTTCAAAACATCTATTCATTAAAACGCTACGGTGAAATGTAAACATACATACAAAAATATACAGAAGGACAGGCCAAACGGTCACAACATTCTTTCAGATATAATTTCAAGTAAATATACTATGAATACTTTATTGACCCGTCGCGTCGGATCCCGTAATGTGCATTTCATCTTAAAAAAGTCATTCAATTTAGATATCACTTGTAGTATTTATGAGTCAATGTTATAGTTTTTTTTTATAACACTACAAGTTATCCCTCGACTTCAATCTCACCTGGTCGTAAGTGATGATGCAGTTATATGCAACCGATATTCTTACCTTACCTTACGCAAAATCATACCGGAACGCTAAATCGCTTAGAGGCACGTCTTTGTCGGTAGGGAGTAGCTAGCCACGGCCGAAGCTTCCATCCAGACCTGACGAGAGAAAATTCAGAAATAATAAATTCTCAAATCTCCCCTGCCGCGAATCGAACCCGGCACCTTAAACTCGAAACCACAACGTGCACCGCTACGCCAGGGAGGTCGTCAAAAGGACGTATTTGATAAGAACTATTATTTTTAACTGCGCTTTAACTACACATCTGACAGGTTTTAGCTCGCTTCTCATCTTCCCTTTTCAAAGTTTTCGAACGACCTCCCTAAAATGGCTAGGCTAAATGTGTGAGGTCTTTGATTCTACACAACAACTTAAAAGTTTTCCCAGCGATAGGTATACTAAGACACAAAGGTGTCCATTCGAACTCGAACCGGTGTGAAATCCGACGACACTATAATTATTTGAAAACTTCGACTTCAAAACCAAAGCAATAGTTAGGTCTAAATTAGTTGTCAAAATTATGATAATTTGCAATCACCATCACCATCGATTTATAGGAAAATTAATATTAAGTGATATTATATATAACATACGAATTTGAATAAAATAAAAAAAACGGTAAACAATGGACACGTTGAACTTTTCAGTTTTATTTTATCCTTGTAAATATATTTGCTATATTATTTACTAAATGAATGTAACATATTATTAATGAAAGAAAATAGATGAACACAAATTTTTTTGAACGTTTCATTTCACCTTGGCCCTTTTTCGTGACAGGTTTGCATTGAATTTTTGTGGAATATATGCTATATTTTATGATCAGTCTTAGAAGGAACGCATTAACATATCTTATAACTCTAGAGAGTCTCTTCTATTCTCAGTTGCTTCAGTCAGTCATCAGTCAGTTGATAAATATATCCATAAATAAAATACACATAATATATACACCCAGAGACTGTAAAACATTCATGTTCATCAGACAAACATTTTCCATTTGTGGGAATCGAACCCACTGCCTTGAACTTATAAGCAGGGTCGCTGCCCACAGGGCCAATCGGCCGTCATAATAAAATGTTTATGTCAGGTTACCTTAAACACAAGATTATGTTTTTTTCTAAAAACAAGGTGTAAAACTATCTTCCGAAAGCCGATGGAAAAAAAAAAATTAATATTCAAATCAAACAACAATAAACTCGTTTCATTTATTATTTTACGCAAAAGGGTCAGTACTCTCACTTTTCCTCCTTATTAGAAAATTGGCAAAGTCATCCTTTTCGGGATTAAATGAGCCAATCTTCTCGCATTGTGCGGTGGTCGCCGCTTGTTGTATCTGATCACCATACGCCTTTACATCTTCTCTCTTCAAGTCAATGACATACTTCCGTGATTCCATAATAACAACAGCATCATCTCTTGCCATCGACCAAACACTTGGCTTTACCCGAGGTAGAACATTATGACCAACGAAAACACCGTGAAAAAGTCCTTGAAATTGAGGTTTATGGGGATAATGATCTAAAGCAGAGAGTGATAAAAAGTGGACTTTTCCAAAATCAATATCTATATACGTGTTGCGGTTTTCACGAAGGAGTATGGGTGCTTCTGGCCCACCTTCAGAAATCTTTGCATCGAGTTGACTCAATACAGTCATACCTAAATTCTGTTTCGTGTCCAAATTCATCACGTTAGGATCAAAAGGCTTACGCATTTCTAGTTCATAGAGCATTCTCATAACATTCCGCTCTGAAACATCTGTTGCTCGTTTGTAGTTCACTCCATGAGTGGATTTTAGCATATCCTTGTCCTCGCAATCGAGTCCATAAGCGATATACGGGGAGGTCACTAAATCTCCGAGATATCCACGATGAAGGAACCTATCCCCACACTTATAAATTCCAGCTGCCAACGAGGCATTTGGACGACACACCTCAGTTTCCAACCAAGTAAAAGCAATCCCATATTCTCTGAAATGCTTATACTCTTGAAAGCATATCTGACTCGCAACCTCTTTCATACGCATGTGGTAATCCCAATCAAACACACCGATTCTGTTATCATACCTGACACCCAGACTTGTTCTTACTCTATGGTCCCACAATTCAGTAGCGTTAAACTGATTCGTGTTCCCAGTTGTCCAGAAATTAAAAAGGTTCTCCATGTAATCTCTTTCGCGATACTTCATCTGGTCAACTGATACACATGGTAAGAGACAGCTCATGTACTCGGGATTGGTAATCATTCCGACAAGTTGTCTCGCTTTTGCAATGACGTACCTTGATGTTGGAGACCGTAGAATCATATTTCCATAGATTTCGAGAAACCGTCTGGTTTTTTCTAGAAGACCACTTTTTTCCGTCTTTTCCAAGGCCATTGATAGGAGGAGAATTTGTCGGGCGATGATTTCTGGACAGCCGTCTATTACGAAGATGTTCATATATCGTCTTGTATGCCGATAAGCTTGCGCCAACGTTTTGAGGATATGTCTTGCATCACACCCACCTATCACAAGAAAATTCAGTTCGTAAGCACTTTTATCACCGTGTTTCAGATACTCCTCTTGAAGATCAAGGGCTGGACTTATTCCCCAGAACATTTTTCACTTTTTATAGCTTTTTTCGTGCTATATTGACTGCCAACGAGTGGAGGGCTAAATTGTCAATGCCTTGACGACGACGTAAACATCGAGGAGCGAGGTGCTGAAGCGTGAGTGTCAATGGGGCGTTGCTATGGCAATGGGCTATTTATTGCCGGCATCTGCTAATAAAGCCTTTTTACATGCTCATATTAATTAAATATAGCCGCAGTTCTAGATAACTACTCAAGTGGTAATAATTTCCTCTCATAAAGATAGGTAAATTTATATTTTATTTATGCGTTCACAGGATCTCTTTAATACTCGTAGCTCCACCGTTTTTGATGCTTTCGCCTCAAAACTGGGGTGTTTTGATAAAAAACAAAATTTTAAACCCCAAAAGGACCGGCCGAAAAATCTAAATATTCGAATATGGTTATTTTTTATGGGAATTAACTATTTGGATTAAAAATCGTTTTTAAATCTTTTCATATAAATGTATTTTGGGTGGTACGAAATTTATTTATTAGCTTTTCAAGGGAAACAAACAGTACTACAGTACTACAGTATTACACATAAAAGTAATATCGTATTTTTATATAACACTAGCTGTTGCCCGCGACTTGTCTGCGATTTTATTCATTATCGCTAAGTATAGCACTTACTTATACAGCTTAAATTAGTAATATATATATATATATATATATATATATATATATATATATATATATATAACATGTGACTGTCAATTAATTATAGACAAATAATTTGCAATATAATAAAATTGCGACTATAATTAAATATCTAAGCTATCCTATCTCTTAAGTTGGACCAGACTGCTCACGGTGTACCAATTTAATTTAAAATCGGTTAAGTAGTTTACGAGTCCATCGCTGACAAACATCGTGACAGGAGATTTATATATATTAAGAAGAAGATGAACCAATGAAGTTTCCACAACTTAGTTATACATAAATACTATACAGGCTATAACTAATCTAGAGACTACTAGCAATCGATTGTTTTCTAACTATACATCTGTAATGTAAATTAGAGGAGAGTAATAAACAGCTTTGCGCAAGCGGTGATACCTTAGTGGGTAGGACTTCGATTTCAGGAGGCCGAGTTCGAATCCCAGCACGCGCCTCAAACTATGTGCGTTTTTAAGCAATTAGAAATATCACTTGCGTCAACGGTGAAGGAAAACATCGTGAGGAAACCTACATGCCTGATAGTTCTCCTTAATGTTCTCCAGGTGTGTAAAGTCCACCAATCCGCACTAGGCTAGCGTAGTGGACTATAGTATGCCGGTAAAGGGTTTACTTGATGAATAAACAGCTGAACTCCAGGTGAGTTAAAAAATGTTTGTAGTTGAATAACACAGTAAAATGAAACTTTAAAGCAGGTTTAAATTCTAAAAGATACACGATAAAACACGAGTTTTATACGAGTTTATATTTTAAAAAATGCAATAAAGTTATGCTAGAAACTAAGGATTTAATGATAGTCACATGAATTTTCACAGCAACAATAATTAAAATGCCTCGCAGGTCTCGTGGTTGTTGCGGATTATGACGTCCCGGGCTCGATTCCCAGATATGGGCAAAAATTGGGTATTAATGTTTTCGACATCCTCAAAATAAGACCGTGGTAAGGAAGTTGGCGTAGTCCACCCCTCAGAGAGTTCGTTTTAAATTCTGTTCGGAATATTATCACCTAGTATGACGAGATAATATTCGTTAAAGCCAACCAATCCACATTGAAGCAGCGTGAAGGATCTAGGCTGTAAATCCCACTATTTTATAAAGGAGAGCAGTGGGATATTAAAATTCTGATGATGACCATAATGTAGAAGGATAATGAATAAAAGTAAATAGTAATAAATAACATTTTATTTTGTATTCAATTATATAATTCATAATAATAAATGCCACAACGTTTATTACCTAACACAATAGTAATAGTATTTGGTTCTGTACATCGGAATTACTTTATTTACCTAACTAAGCTATTTACATAAATAAATTAGTATCTCAATCTATCTTAATTACTCTTTCACTAAAGTGAAACCTAGATCTTATAATGATATTTTAAGTTATAAAACACAACTAAGAGAAAGAAAAAAAAATTCAAAGACCTTTTGAAATTATGTTAAAAAAACAAGGGTATATCGATCACTTGATGGATGTCTTATTGACTTATTAAAAAAATAGATAACCTAACAACAGTAACATATTTATTCAAGTAAATAAAACAAATTCAAGATCCCCTGTAAATTTACGGAAAAATGTTAAAACCGGGAAATCAGATTTTAGAGTAAAATCTCTATCTTTTCTTCATCTCGACACTATGCTAATAGATCTAGTAACATTTTTAACTGCAACTTATAAAATGTTAGAAAATCTCTAAAGGGGTCTCAGAAGTTAGTTTAAATAGATTAACACTGATTTTATTAATTAACTAACTTTAAATATTAATCGAAAAGTCTTATACGTACATAGCCTCGTTTCATACTAAAAATAAGCAAGACGATTAAAACAGCCGACATGGTTACAACAAATAATACGTTCATAGGTAACAGTGAAAGCAATACCTTCACAGAATATTCTAATAAAAAACAATTTCCCTGTATTAAAATCGCAAACAGTAAAAGAATAAAAGTAACTAAAGAAATATCCTAAACAAAAATAATGAACACAGATAGCGCCTTACCATAAAGATTAGCAATATGGCCAATCTACGCGTCAACTAGCTAGCCACAGGGCGACCGGTTGCATCGGACCGCAGCGGCCAGAGTAATAAACATTCGTTGTTTCTCGTATAAACTTACGTTTACAAAACAAACACTTAAATATAAATAATTCATCAAGAAGTAGGTACTTTCCAGCATTTTGACTGAGTGTCGAGTAACTATGCACAGTCGAATCGAGAAAATTATATAGAACGCCTTGTGTGTGCAACACAGGGCAAAAGGTATGGAGGCCACCTGTGCGATAGACTGAGATACCAGGCTGTCAGCAAACAGAGAGAGATTAAGTGGCTAATGCCTGTCTCAAACAGCGTCACTACATGATAACTACGGCTAGCAAAAAAGACAGGAGTACAACAAGGAACAGTTGCAAGATGTGCTATTGAGAAGAATCTTACTTGTTCAAATATCAACCTTTATAAGGCTGCTTGGATTTAGACCTTCGTCAAGAAAACCTAGAGTCATCTTGGCTTAGAGATTTAGGTTTCGACGCCTTAGCTTCAACCGTCAATGGAGCCGTCGCCCCTCGCCACCCCGTCCGACTATTAGAATATGTTGATGACGTTACAGGCACTTTGCGAGTCTGTTTTATCTTTAACTTATTTAACCACAAGTCTCTAGTCTTCTTATTCCCAAGGACAAAGAATAGGAACAACATAAACCCTTGATACGTTGCTGTCAACGTAAAGAAATACGCAGCGACAACGTTAAAAGCGAAAAGACCAAAAATCCACGGCAACCCGAATAGAAAAACTAACAGGCAACTAACCGATGCGCAACGAAGAGCTTCGTTTGAATCCCCGTGTCTCTGAATCCCTCTTGATGCAAACACGGAACGGACTATCAACGCAAATAGTGTCCAGTTCGCAAGTAATATTATCGCTATCGGGGCATAAACTGATAGCCACATAGCTAAACCGGAAGGATAGCAAAAAGAACCGCTAGGCGTTTTCTCTTCGAAACGTCCCGCATAAGACTGCGGGGCTGCTGAAAGAAGAACGCCAATTATTCCCAAAGGAACTCCCCACGAAAATGCAGATGCTCGAAGCAATTTATGTGAGGCGTCTCTGGTGAAGACCAACACTAATCGCCTATAAGACAGTACTGCTGCAACCAACATCCAACAGAAGGAAGATAGAACTGCGTAGTGTAGGACTACTCCTATCAACATACAAGTAATACTGTAGTGATCAAATTTAGCAAATATTATGATCAAAAAGCTGAGGACAAGCAACAAAATGGATATGCAGAGTTGAAGCCAAATTTTATTACTATAGTCCCGTCGCCAGGACCTAAACAACGCTGCTGTTACTCCTACCATTATTAAACCAAAAATTGACAAACAGCATCCAATAACAGTTAGCAGTTCCAGAATATCTTCATCCTTTTGAGAAAATACTGATCTTGGAAATAATACCTCAGCGAAGTGCGTCAGATGGGTACACCTGCAAGTGTCCAGCATACCTGATTCTGTTGCGCGAATGAGCGTACAACCATCGGAAGACCAAGACCCCGTTCCGTCTTCCAAGAATTTCCAGTAGGCACAGGTTCTGGTTGCGTTGCGGTCTGGTTCCAATGTCATTGGACTTAGATGGATGTCTATCACCTGGAATGCAATGTCAAAATTACCATCGAACAGTTTTGATTAACTTTAGTTTTAAAAAAATTGCAAATTTTTGTATTAGACGAAAGTCGTTGGGTGTTATGAGTTAAATACAACTTAATGGGCTTTTATGTTATTACTGTCAATAAAGTCATTAACTAAGTAAACCACAGGTTTCTGTGAGCAAATAGAAGTTAAGCCGGTTGCAGTTTTCGACCCCAGCTGGTGTATTTGCAGTGAACAACAATAAATAAATATACTACGACAAAATAAACATCGCCATCTAGCCCCAAAGTGAGCGTAGTTTGATTTATGGGTATTAAAATGACTGACGATGATTCTTATGAATAATTGTCATTAAAACTTATTATATATAGTTCGCCACCCAAACATTTTCCAGTTGTAGAAATCGAACCCACAGCCTTCGACTCTAAATGTAGGGTCTCTGCCCACTGCGCCAATCGGTCGCCAAACCTTGGGTTTGACCAATTTCTCTGTCACTTTTTCGGAGGAATTGAAAAAAAAAATCCATCTTACCTCCCCGTTTTCAAAGTTAGTCACGTCCTGAACTTTAATGCTCAGCACTCGACTGTTGACAGAATACGTCGCTTGGCTAGGTTGGAAGGCTCGATCGTTTCTAAACACTACAAAACTTATGCGACGTGACGCATCCGATACGGACTGTGGAAGGTGGACGACTACCTCATTTCTTTCAGAGTCGAGAATCGTGCTGTTCACTTCACCTGTAAAACAAGCAAATGAATATTTGAAATTTTATGAAGCAGCAAATATGGTGTGTTAATGCTGTTAATACAGATAATGCTGTTAAGTTATTCTATCAGCTCGGAGATAAATAGATTTTGCCCGAAGTCGTGCCTTTTACCTCAAGCTATTTTAACAGAGACTAAAAACATTGCAAGTCAAATAAATACCGAATGGATAACATCAATCATAACTGTCCAAATATATTATATGGGCTGCCAAAGAGAAAAAAAACGGTATCAAAATCGGTCTATTTATTTGGAATCTACAATAGTACAAGGATACAAGCGCGTAACAAATTTTCTAATACGGTGATGTCTTAATACACGAATTTTGATTATCATGCTTTTCACGGAAACGCCTCTTCGTCCTGGAGAAAAATATTACCTGAGATAATTTCAAAAGCGTCGTCAGTGAACGCGTCATTGTCTCTTGTGGCTATCTTCATGCCTCTTACGGGATGGCTTGGCTCAGCATCGGCCAGTAATAGAGCGATATTATTCCGCACAGCTGTTGCGCTTCTCGACCCGTTCAGTTCTATGGCAGAACCCAAATTATCTAGAAGATGTAATAGCCGGCCAGGAATTTCCAAGCTATCGTGAAGTTCGAATAGATCATCAACCTGTAAGTAATAATTGCGTTAGTTAAACATACGTGCTTTAAGTTTCCACGTGAAAAACGATAATCTCTAAATACATAGAGTGATCATCAGCTTCATGCGTTTTTACTTAAGACACGTGAATTACGTTAGAGCTATTTACTACTACACTAAGAGAGTCACTTTTGGTCGGCACTACGTACCTCACGACAAGCTTGCGACAGGCGTACGTAACGGATGCAAAAGTGACGTTTGACTGCGAGGGTCGCGAGATTTACGCCTGTCACAAGCCTGTGAAATACTTAATCACCCTTTTAATAAATATAAATATATATACTACGACAATACACACATCACCATCTAGGCCCAAAGGAAGGAAGGGTATTATGAGTGATGAATATTTTTTACGAATAACTACTTTTAACATATATATATACAAAATCAACAAGCAAAAGAACAAGAATTTCGTTTGAAATGTAACAAATACCTGATTGAATACATCCCCTATATCGTCCACTGTGATTGGAGTAGATCCGTTGATCAGGTTATCAAGGTCACTCAACACTTGGTCCAGCTGTTCCTCTGGCTGTGAAATACAATTTCTTAAATTAAAAACTATTTAATATTTTATAACAGGAAATAATATGGATCATAATATTACACCAATCCGCACTGGGCCAGCGTGGTGGACTACGGCCTAAACCCTTCTCATTGTGGGAGGAGACCCGTGCTCTGTAATGGGCCGTTAATGGGTAATATGATGATGCTGATGATCATAACATTACAAGCTGTCCGCGTTGCGAACCATTTGTTTTTTGGGATAAAAAGTAGCATATGTTACGTTCCCTCCTTTTAACTATCTCTATGCTCGTAGAAAGAGAAAGGGGGGTGACAACTCTATTTACAGTATGTCGTCACCACACCATATATACAACGTGTAACAGAATTAAGAAATAATATTGAAGGAAAATATTAAATGAAAAGAAACAAATTTATTTTTTCACACTAACGAATTCGAAACATTCTAAGTAGTTATATGACGACCCGATTGAAGATAAAAGAGCGGCACTCACATAATACCTACACTACATGACGCGTACGTAATAAAAGTGACAGGAGTCACATGATTTTAATTTTGCATGTGATGTTAGGACTTTATCTGATTTCTTTCAGTAAAAACTAGGTTTGCGATTTCACAGATAAGTCTCAGTCTCATAATGTACCTCTAAAGCCTGTGAAATATTTCAGTTTCCATTTACACGTTGTATATATCCCGAAGTTCCAAATTTCCGAATTTTCTCTGGTCTGATGTAGTGGAAGGCTTTTGAAGCATCACCACCAAGTGAGATTTCATTCGAGGGCTAACTTGTAGTGCTTTTTGACGTGACAACGTCTTATAAATCGATGGAGCCGGCTGCACGCACGAAAAAACATGACGTATGCGGCGTTACCTCGCTCTGAGGCGTTCCATTCAAGGCTTGAAGTGCAAGCGAGAGCGCGGAACGAGCGACAAAGAGGCACAGTCGGCCTCCGCGTTCGACATCTGTCTCTCTCCTACTTGAGTGAGCGATACGTCCGCGTGGACAGCTTCTATACAATAATACATTTACATGTTTTCGGCAAGGATGAAGTGCAGTGAAAAGTGAATGTGGTGTCGATTGTTTATAGCAACGATAATATCTATCAAACAAATAAAATTAAAATTTTCTTTTGAAAAATGCAACCATTCCATCAGTATTTTCTTACGACGTTGTCACGTTCAACTATCCTCAGTAAGCCGACTTTACAGACAACCAATTTTTTTTTATAGTAATAATTGACATACAGTCAAAAACCGTCGCCTGTAAACAGAGCAACACTTTACAGGGCGTGAAAGGAGTGCATCCTGCAACATCCTTCGACCATCAATTTGAGGCGTAGGTGTTAAGTCTCATGTGCCTGTAATTACACCGGCAACCACGCCCTTCTGACCGGAACACAGCATTGCAACAATGCTGCTTAGCGGCAGCATTAAGCATAGCGATAGTATTTCCCCGGACGAGCTCTGTCACAAAAAGCTCTACAACTACTGACGTCAAAAATATCTTTATTCAAGTAGGCCCATAGGTGGCACTTTTGATGCGCACAAAAGAATTACACGGTAGTGAGATGATGGCGATAACCACATTCGTAAACTTAAAACTAAAGCTACGAGGGTTCCAAACGCGTCCTGGTCTAAGAAGAAGCCCACAACAAACTTAGCCGGGTGCTTTTTGTTTTTATTTGTTATCACCATCTCACAATGTCATTTCAAATTATTACAAGAGCAACCTGGTTGGAGCTTGTGTTAAAGGTAATTAAGATAGCTAATTAATATTTTTATTAATAAAAGACACATAAATACTCTTAGTATACAGATAAAAACCTAGACACTGAAAAACAATTATGTTCATCACAAACATTTTCCCAGCTATAGGAATCGAGCCCACGGTCTCGGACGCAGAAAGCAGGGTCGCTGCCCACCGTGCCAACCAGCTGTTTAAACTCAAAATCTAGTTTTAGATAAAAACAAATGAAATACGGCACATGCAGAAGCAAGAAATTTCAAGTTACCGGTCTAGTTGAAGTAGCTACTGTAGTAGGTGGAAACACAGTAGTACTAATCGTAGTGGTGTCGTACTCTGTTGTCCCATTAACTTCTAAGTATGTAGTGGATTCAACTATTCCAGGACCATCAACAGTAGAAACTTCTGTAGGCGTGTTAACTGTAGAAACTTCCGTTGGTACGATATGAGTGGTTATTTCAGGTAGAGTAACAGTAGGTTTACTTGTAGTTGATGTTTTTTTCTTATCATAGGTTGATGTGGTTTCTAGCAGAGAATCCTCGTCTGAGCTGTCGCTATTTTCGGATGTCTACAATAATTGGTTAGGCATTAGTCAATGAATTCATGCAATGATCTCTGTTATTTATTAAGTAGGTACGTATTATAAAAAGAAAATATTAAAATAGTGAATGTATTTTTATGAGTTATTAATATTATTATGATAAGAATTAAGAACACACAGAAACCGTGTACACGTTTAATATTCAATATTTAACAGCGTCAAAAACCACTCCACTTTAGTAGTGTTTCTCGAACAGGCGGTTACTTCACCTCATTCCGTTTAGCAGTTGGCAGTAATTATATGTTTAAATGTTCTAAATGTTTACAATAAATTGGGAAAATGGGAAAAGTTTGTGATCCAGCAACATTCCGCGGGTATGAAGTGAGACGTGGGGCCATTTCACTTTTTTGGACACAATGCGCTGCATAAAATACTGGCTGACTGAGGATTTCGTATGTTCCTAATTATGTGGTATTAAAGTTGAAAATATGATGGCAAATAATTAAAAATACTTTACAAAGAAAATTCTGATCCAAAAACGAGATAATTCATCCCTCTTCCTATCAAAATGTCAAATGTAATGCGACCATCATATAAGTACGCGTCGTACAAATATATCTTCAATACTCTGTACAAACTCATAATACATTTTATGACGTCAATATAACTACTACACTAAGCACCAATATTGACGTCACATAACGTTTGTTTAGATTCGAATTTCATAGAGTATAAGGGTGGTACACGATTACAAAAGTGTGAAATTGAAATGCTACTCTCGAGAGGGGATGCCTCCGATTCAATTGACAATGGATCAGAAATTTTCAGAAAAGCCAAAAAGAAGCTAGATGTATGCAAGTTAAAATAATTAGGTATTTTAGTAAAAACCGTCTTAAAAATCGTTCCAACTTCAAAAATAAGCCTAAAGCGCTACTAACCGTTTCATTGCTTGGATTGGATGCAGGCATGAACTCCAGAGATCTGTCGATCGCAACTGGTGACCGAGTGGAACAGTCTGCTGTGGCTGTGGTCACCCATTGTACACCCTCGTTGAAGTCACCCACACATGTATGGGTGCGACAGCCAACTGACTTTTTAGACTGACCTGTACAACAAAAAGTAGTGATAGACTAGTATTTCGGCGGAACCCAGCGCTGAGGAATAGATTCCAAGCACTCCTCAGCCACACCTTTAACTTTTCTGAGTTATAATGAAAATTAAGCTGAATTTGCTATACTCTGCGAAAAGCAGGAGAATCTGTATGGCGTAATTTATAATTTCTTCAATCCTTATACTCCACACCAGACGGATCTTCGGCAATGTACCCTCTACGCACGTTTCGCTCCGAAACCGGAGCATCCTCATGAGATGTTGACTTTACAATGAATAATTGTTAAGACCTTTAACAACTAAGTTACATACCGATTCTCCTGATTTTCGCGAAGTATAGCAATTTAAGCTAAATTTTCATAATATTTCATGGATTTCCGCAAAATAACAACTGCTTCTATCCAATATTTTTCAGACTTAATTGCGTTTTTGATATAAACAATTTATTATCACTTGGTTTATCGTTAAGAGAATACAGAGATTTTGACAGGCGTGTGAAGACCACCAGAACTAAACCTGTTCGATAAATTATTTACATTAAGGCACCCATTGAAGTTTAGCAGTTTAGCATCTAACGTTATTCCCAAAATCTCTTTCGTATCCACCAGATTCAATTCCTCATTATTAACTATTATAATGTTTTCAAATTTTTAACATTTGGTAATGTGAATTTTATGCATCATCAAACAATGCTATGCTATATCCAGGATGACAGTAGACCCGCAATCCAGTACCTATGTACGTTTTAATTAATTAAATATTAATATGCTTTAACGGTCATTTAACATCGTGAGGAAACAGTTATCTCAAAGTCGTGTGAAGTCGAACAATCCACAGTTGGTCAGTACGGTGAACTATGCCCTAAACCCATTCATTCGTGAATGCAGCAAACCATGGGGGCCAGCATTGGGTTGATAATGATGAGAAAATTATAATATCCTGACTACGATAAGTTCAAACACAATACAAGTAAATTCACCCCAGCCTCGCGTAAATCACTTGAATCCCCTAAGGGCCGCTGCAGACTGAGTTTATGTCGCCGCAACTTTTTATCAATGTCGCCCACTTTAAAATGACGCTGGGTGACAAAACGTATTCATTTCTTAAATGAATTATAAAGAATTTGCTGTGATTTGTGCCCGCGCATCCTAGAGTCGTCGGTTGCTGGAACTATTTGTTGTTGCCACGTACCTACAGTGAGCGATATTCCATATATCTTCGCACGGACAAAGACGAGCCGCTAAGCAATTTAGTGTCGCATAGTCGCATAGAAACTGATTAGGGGTATGACTCAGATACTCCATAATCATCACTTACTACCAGGTGAGATTGCAGTCAAAGGCTAACTTATAGTGGAGGGAAAAAATATGCTAATACACTCTACTTGGCGACAATAGGTCACGGCGACGAGCAATCACAATGAGCAGTGGCCCTATGTAGTCACGTTCAAGGTTTTGTTCGAAATGAAATTATCATCAAATTACGTCGAGCATTTAACCCTTGCTCTTTGTCAAATGAGATAGATAGTGGATTAATCATCGCAATACATTTTTGACTCACTTTATTAATTCAAGAGGTCCATAAGTTTCACTTTACCCTATTGGAGAACGGCTACAGCATTCTTTTTAAGCTTTTAGTTCATGCTATAGCCATTATAGAGTTCTAAAAATTAACCTAATCACCATGATCATAAACATTACTATAATCTCAGTACTTCTGCATCACAGGTAACGCAAATTATAGTTTAACCGACTTAAAATGAGGGAGGTTATTAATTCAACATTTATATAATTATGAATGAGAGATTTTCTTCATACATTTCATTATTTATAAAAATGTAACTACGATGCATATAGTATCGAAGGAGCAAGATTTCGATACCATATAAATCGTAGTTAATTTTTACGCGATCGAATAAGTTAACATAGGTAGAAAATCTCACACTTATCAAAATGGTGTCTCAGTCGTTTTTAAAAAGTAAAAATAATCTCTTACCCAAAGAAAGCTGCGGTACGGAATCAAAACCTTTGCAGTAAAGCACTGGCTTCATGAACAAAATCTCAACATCATCCCAAACTCCTGGTGTCACTGGCTTCATATCAGGGTGTAGTTCCACATGCATCAACACTGAAGTTTTATCTAAATACAATCTCTTTATCTTCATCCTCACAATAACCGTATTCTCCTTCCAATCCAAGCCGTAGTTAGTGCTCTGAAAGCCTCTTAATACTTGCTCAGTTACATTCGTATCTACATCACCGTAAACGCTTTCGTATTTTGTTCTTAGATAGATGTATTCCTTCAATCTAAGTTCTAAAATACTACTCAGTTTGTCCAACTCTTGTAGAGTATACATCTTCGAGTATTTCAGTTTGATCGCGTAAAAATTTACAAGGGAAACCTTTTCTCGTATGAACAATACTTTTTTCGATTCGTTGACCTTGAATTTTTTCGTGTTTACATGCGTGCACCAGTAATAGCCATCTTGCTTCGGTTTAAGGACGTAAACGTTACTGTCGCCGACTCGTTCCTTTTTCACTTTAACCGGATAGTAATATACGGAGTCAGTGAAACAATATATGTCGTCTTTGTCGAGAGAATCGTTTACGGCAAGCGTGAGTTTGTTTTCTCTAAAAATAAAAAATCAAAGAATAAGAATAAGGAGAAATACTTATAACACGATCGTGTTGTCATAGTCATCGTAGAAATAGCAAGTGTCATGAAAAATTATAGGCAGATATCGATGTAAAAGTGAAAAGTCATTTAAAAATGAGACATCTCGTTCTATTAAAATGTCTCTTGACAATTGTTTTAGGGTCTGTTGTTCAATTACCTTTTGTATCCAACTACGACTTATCAAGAAATCGGCTTAGTGCGAGTTTGAATTATGTGTGAAGTGATGAATGATTGAACGTTATGAAACAGTGGTATTAATTTTTTGCGATGGAATAAAAACACGTTTCCTGTATAAAAATGTGCATTTTGTCAACAATTCAATTATCTATTTATTCGAGTTCATTAGATAAAGCCCGCTGAGCAACAGACAAAATTTGGTAACGGAAACCAAGCTATCAATAAAATAAAACATTTAATTAAAGTTGTTACTTCTTTATAAAGTCACTCAATTATTAAATAGAGATAAATAAATAAAAATTATTTATTAGTCATTAACGAATTTTTGCCGTTGGTCTCCATACTAAGTGGCCTGTATTGCGGAGACAAAACAAAATATAACATGCTAGGTGTGTCCTCTGCCTGTTGACGGCAGACCGGAATAAAGTTCTTTGGCAACTAAGGGAGTATAACCAGTGGCGTGCACTTCATACATGCACGAAAGCACTGCATACCCTACAATTTATATATAACCCGTATAGGAGATATAGAGTTTCGTTACCAATAATAAACCTTTTATACATTTTTAATGTCTCTTAAAAATGGCCATTAAAATAAACGTAGTTGTACGGGACACGACATTACATGAGTAAAAACACATTAGTCAGCATCGATTCGCATTTTATCTATTGAAAACTTTCGTATCTCTTTTCCTTTATCTTTTCTTTTCCTTTCTTATTTTGTATTAAATCTTCTTGTATCCTTTCTTATCTTATATAAAATAACAAGGGAAGCCACAATTTATACATGCTTTCCACAAAACGAAGCTTGCAATTTTTTGATAAACTAGCTAATGTTTAATATATACAAATGTTTCGGCGTGCCACTGAAAATGTACCTGCTTTGCTATGGAAGAGCGAGGCCTCCTGACACAGGTATTTTGATGCTTACAAGGAGGTCTCCACAACATGTATCATTTACAATGTAAGAAACGAAATAAACGTTTTTTTTTTTTAAAGTATGCAACAGAAAAAAATCGAGCTAAACACGAATCGATGATGACAAATGTGACCAAACCCTTACACGGGTATTTTATGTGATAGCATTCGCGTCACGATAAAATTTTATGCCTTCCATTTACCGGTCTTTTTTCTAAGAGTCAATGCGAGAAAATAGGCAGAGATATTATATCCTGGTGCACATTTTCGCCCTACAGAAACTCAATACAAGTACTTGATACGAGCTACTATATTTTAAAATCGTGTCGCAACACTTAAAGGTAGCGTTGGGTATTATGTCACTATGATTCTGCAGATAACATTACATCTGTATTGGCATACAATGATAATAATTTCATAATGAACAATACATTACGAAATTATTTCTGGTCTCAATGTTAACACACAATGGAACAATTGCAGTTGTTAATACAATGATATCGCTGGATAAACTTGATATTTACTTCTCTTGAGGAAATATTAAGAAATATATTAACAACATTTAAGACCTATAAAAAAAGTTTGCCTTGCCGCAATGGTCATTCTCTAGTGTGATTTAGAACTACGAGGATCATATTATATATGCGAATCACAGGTGTACTCCCTATTCCCTCACACTCATAGTCCGTTGGGCCGGCGGCTCCAACGCGACCGCAATGAGATCAGGCGCAGGACAGCCTAGTCGTGCGAGCTAAACTTGCAAGCAAGGCCAATTTCCAGACTTCGTGCTGGTACTAAGAATTTCTTGATAGAATTTCCAATCGAAATTGTGATCTGTAGTTGAATATGTTAACCACTAGACCAACGAGGTGAGCTCACTTCTTTACAAGAATAATAAGAAACAATATATATAATAAATAATATTAAGAAACTAGCTGTCCCGGCGAACTTCGTACCGCGCATTTTATTAATGTTATATTTTAATACTTATTATCCTATTCCGGTCTAAGAGGAATCTAAAAAATCAAATATCATAAAAATTGGTCCAGCCGTTCTTGAGTTATAAATGGCACAACTTTCTTTTATATCACCATCATATAGATGTAATTTTTGTCGACCTCCCTGGCGCAACGGTGAGCGCTGTGAATTTAAATAGGAGGTCCCGTTTCGAATCCTGGCATGGGGAAATTTGGGAATTTAAAATTTCAGAATTTTCACAGCTGCACCAAAGCAGATTTGTGGGCTATATAATGGATATATAATAGTAATACGTATTGCACGGTTGAGCAGAGAACTTAGCTAGTTTTTCATACCAAGCAAGCTAAACGCAGACAAAAGATCAACCGTGGCTGGCAGTGGCGTGCACTTCATACATATAACTGTAACTGTGACTACATATTACTAATAAATAATAATAAATATACTACGACAATACACACATCGCCACCTAGCCCCAAAGTAAGCGTAGCTTGTGTTATGGGTACTAAGATGACTGATGAATATTTTTGTGAGTAATATACATAAATACTTAGTATATACATATAAACACCCAGACACTGAAAAATATTCACGCTCATCACACAAACATTTTCCAGTAGTGGGAATCGAACCCACGGCCTTGGACTCAGAAAGCAGGGTCGCTGCAAACTGCGCCAATCGGCCGTCAGAGGTACTGGTATAAGAGGAGGATATTTGCCGCTTTATGCAATTGCGCTGCTGTATGCATACCCTGGTAGGAAGCTCAGTGCACCTGGTGGCTGGGTAGGTTAGTAATTAATGATTACTTACGCGTCTATTGTAACTTCCAGACTGACATCTTTGATTTCAACGGAACGCTCGCATATGACGTCATAAAATAAGTAAGAGCCATTCACGAGATGCCAAAAGTTACTGCGCAGGGCTCCGAGGAACGTGTCTGTGCTGTTTATCGTGTCTCCAAAGTTCCACTCTGATATTGGGATCTAATAACCATAATAAGTAATTTTAGTAATATAATAATAATCGCTCAGTCTTCTCGCGAAAAGCTTCGACCAACATCTTAAGAAGCTTTCGCTTGGTTGTCGGATAAAGTAAGTATCCTGCTCTTATTGTGAGGAGGTTCCTCACACTGGAGCCCTGACCGCCAGTTGCTTGGGCATTCCAAAGCCTCGCAAGCTTAGAAGTGGATGTTTTTTTTATAAATTTCTAATAATGATTTTTTATGAATTTAAGATTGTTGAGATTAAAAAAATTAAAAAATCTAAATAATATTAATAAAAAAATAGTTTTTTTTTTTTAATTAAAATTATACAAATTATGAAAATAATAAACTGGTTATCCTAGTTAGATTGTTATCGATATGAATTTTATTTGTAAAGGTGGTTAAGGGCACCAATTGAAATATTTTTTTTTTTTAAACAGGCCTCTTGACAGGCTCTTTTAAGAATTTGAGTGTTTGTTTGTCTTGCTGAGAAGTACCACCGGAATGCTGAATCTACTAAGGTGGAGCCGAATTAAAAATATTTAATTATTGCAATTTGATGTCTGACAAGTATCTGTATATGAGACTTTTCTTAATTTACAATTGTGTTATCTTACTTTAATTTTTTTTTCCTTTATCCATTATAATTTGATAAACGCGAAAGTGTGTCCGTTTATTTGTATGTTTGTTTGTTACTTATATTCAGCTCGAACACCACTCTTGATGAAATTTGGCACCCAAGTAGCGTCCGGGAATAGCAGACTTTGTTACCGATGCATAGCTTTACCGCACAACCAACTTTGACGAAATTTTACATATAGATAATTTGCATTCCGGGGACGGTCATAGGATACATTTTATCCCGGGAATAATAGAGTTCCTTTAAATAAACCGAAATAATCAATGATGAACGCAATTAGGAAAAAAAATAAGTGTATAATGGAACCCCGAACCGTGTGATCTCAAATCGAATGCTATATATACCAACGGGGCACTCAAGCAACAATTTAGTCAAGTACGTTTAAAAATATTACATTACGTCATATACATAAAAAAGTAATTACCTCTGAATGATCAGTCATCGCGTCGTACCTCAACGAAGAGTAATCAGTTCTCATAACCATTCCGAGTGGATACGTGTGATTAGTATGGTTTGTATAACGAAACTCCCTATAGTTTGAATATCGCCATCCATGACTCAATAGATATCCCCCCTTTTTGCCACAAAGCTCCCTTGCCTGGTTCCAAGTCGCACGGACAGCTCCTCCGCCCACACCATTCAGTACCGTTAAGCAAGTAGATACTGGGCTCCAAAATCTATAAGACTCCTTCAGCCCTTCACAACCTTTTTTCGTCATACTCTCCTTGTACACGTAAGGTTTTACAACGCAATACCTGTAATGCTTCGTATTGCATTTCACCGCGGTGTAATTACTAACTGGATCGATAACAACACACAAATCTCCATCTATGTCCAGCCCAGGATCCAAAGCTACGCCATCTTCTGTTATTAGCTGATCTCCCATACTGTACGTGTGGGACCAGTCGAAGAAAACTCCGCCTGGATACAAGGTTTTATACTCCGACCACACAGCATAATCCGGTCTCGATATATTTAAATCTTGATACAACTTTGATGTGTATAAATTTCCCACGCAATCCTTGTATAGGTCAGCGAAAGTTTCAGGACCTTTTCTTCTTACGCAGAACGGGGTGAGTTTGTCTTTTCTGTAAATTAATGTGAAGCCTATTGGACAAGACGCTGTGGGGAAAATCAGTTCCTTTCCATCTGCTGTATGGGCAGGTGTCCACAGTAGGAATAATAACGCTGCTCTGAAGGTAAACTGCATTTGAAGAAGCATCTGGAAAAATACAAAAAGATTCTTCAGAATTCTTTTTATCAATGATTTAAACTAATCCTAGTGATTGATTGATTTGATCTTATATTGCGAAAGTATGTCTGGTTGTTTCTTTGCTCGTTTGTTATTTATGCAGTGATCTTAATGGAATTTGTCACATATGTAGAAGGAGAAAGCCATAGTATACTTTTAATCAAAGATGTAAAAGTCAGTCAAAAATTGTATTAACGCATTATTTGTTAATGTTGTATGATGTTATCCTAATAATGAGCGATCGATTGAGCGATGCTCAAGTATTTCTGCGTGGTCAAATCAGAAATGTTGAGATCAGAAATGAAGTTTTATTTTTAAATATATAGGTAACTGCTTGACTGCAATGTAGTAAGTGATGATGCAGCCTAAGATGGGACGCAGTTGCCTAGAAGATGCCTATTCACTCTTGATTAGAAGGTACCCAAATTAAAGGTATCGGGGAATATGGAAGATGGGAGGGCATCCAGGCCTTTGCGGTGCGGATCAGAAAGGAAGAAGCGAAGCGCTTCGAACGTGTCGATGGTGTGTCAACTACGTAACAGATTCTGTCAGTGCCTCATAGTTTGATGGTAGAAAGAACATGGTTTAATGGAGTCGCGAAATTGAACGGCAATGGACGGTCACATAGCTCGGAGAGCCGTTGAACGTTAGAGTCCCAAGTAGCTTACATTGTCACCTCGTACCGTTAAACGCAGTGTTCTTCGAACCCCAACGAGGTGGACAAACGAAATCAAGAAAGGAACTGCTGGCAAAACAGGTGTCCCAGAGTCGGACTTTGGGATGGTTTAAAAAAGAGAAATGGACGTCAGTCGATTGAGGTGATGATGGTGATTGTCATATTTGATATAAAAAGATCGATTGGCACCCATTACGAACTGTCAGATGAGTTACTGAATATGGGGACTAATGAGCTCGCATATAAACGCAAATTCAGCAATGCAAACTGACTTTTGCAAATAAATGAATAAATATACTACGACCATAGACATCGCCATCTAGCCCCAAAAAGCATAACATGTGTTATAGGTACTAAGATTACTGATAAATATTTTAATGAATAATATACATAAATACTTATAATAAACAGATAAACATTCATGTTCAACACACAAACATTTTCAAGTTGTGGGAATCGAACACACAGCCTTGGATTCAGAAAGCAGAGTCGCTGCCTAGTGCCCCAATCGACCGTCAAACAAAATCTGAATACTTAATAAAATTGGCCGATAATTTGGATGAATTTTGCACGATAAACCCATGGTCCGTGAAACATAGGATGTCGTTATATCTAATCAGGAAGATATTATACCACTCGAATCCATTGCCGATAAAGTAATAACATTACCGCCCCTGATTGTACTTATTGCCTGATTACCCTCACAATATATACAATTATACCTATAAAAATGTGGAATCAATTCATCTAGTTCGCGTCGAACTACATCTCGTCTTGTAAGACCATCCCAAACATTTAAGCACCTTTAAATCTTTTCTTGGCGATTTAGATCAATGTCTTGACTACTAAGCGATCACTGCACCTTATCCCCATTTACTTTTTATTTTTCGTGGGGAAATCCTCATGGATACCACCGCACCACGGGGAGGCACAGTGGTTATGTCGGACTCGTACCGGCTAAAACCCGACTGTGTTGGTTGTCACTGTCACTGTGTTGTTCCAACATGTCACTTGGTGGCATGGGAACGCTTTCGCACACAACCGCGACTGCACCTTATGATCTAACCTAACCTAACCTAAAATTGTGATATTAGTTTAGAAATATGGGTGGACTTCGGCTTCACATTCGAAGAGCCAGTTTGGAATCCCTAAGTTATGTCTGTTTTAAGCCACATAATGTAATAGTGTTCCTCACTTTGTTTTCTGTGATTTTTTAACCCTGCACGCCTAAGAGAGCACCATAATGTTCTCAAAGGTTTGTGCAGACTACCAATCCGGATTTGGCCGGATGGTGGACTACGGTCTGAACCCTTCTCACTCCATCCATAATGTGCCGATAATAGGTTAAAATGATGATTGGGTTCCGATTAACAGTGCAAGTTCATTCTTTTCACAGGAAAACAGGAGGACTTCATACATAACAAGTAAATGCAGGTTTCCTCAATTTATATCGTTTTTTTGTTTTTAATATGTAAATGTAGTATGTATGCTAATGCAAGTTTATTTTATTTTTTGTAACATCCTTTATGCACCACACACTTTCCACTTTTTTTTCGGCTTCGTACGCTCAGGTTGCCTTTAAAAGATCACTTTTAGTGATAAGGCCGCCTTTGGACCCAAGCACTAAGTACTATTACAGTTTTCCTTGTGTTTTTCCTATTGTGTTGTGTTGCAATAAAGTTTTTCTATTCTATTCTATGTTTTCCTTCACCGTTGAAGCAAGTGGTATTTTAATTACTAGAATCTCACATAACTTAAGAGGTACGTGTTAAGATTCGAACTCGGCCCCCCTAAAGTGTAGTCGAGCTCCTACCAAATTCGCTATCACCGCTTCTAAGGTGATGTTACTTAACCCTGATTAACTCTTATCTATTAACAGTTTGAATTTTCCCATCTGTTAGCTATTGATTCTAGCAAACAACGTTATTTGTCCATCCGACACGGCCTGAATCTAATTAAATACATAAAAACTGTCACGGTCACCTTGCGATGGTTCAAGTTCACAAGACTGGCGTTAAACTAGCAGGCCTGTAACTTAAAATAGGCGTACAAATACAGTATTGTATGCCTTCTGGTGAACATTCGTTCCTAGCAATTAGAAAACAATCTCGTAAAACGTGCTCTTTGTCACTGTTGTGCACTCATCCTTTCAAACACTTTATCAGCAATAGAGTTATACAAATGTGGAATACCTTGCCTGAAGATGTAATGACTGCGGCACAGTTTAAGTATATACTGGACCAGTGGCGTGCACTGGGTTTCTTACCAGGGTATTCATACAGAAGGAAAATTGCATAAAATAGCAAAAATCCTCCTCCTATACGAGCTATATATCAATTTTAGGGTAGGCAGTGCTTTTGTGCATGTATGAAGTGCACGCCACTGGACTGTACAAACATCAAAAAGCACAAGAAATGAGATATACGCATCAGCGAAAGCTGTTTAGTCTATATAACATACTGTTAAACTGTTAGCCTGTAAGTGGGTTATACAATGTATAATGTACAATGTATTTATAATATTATCATTATGTTTATAATAGATTTAAGGCATTGTATATAACGTTGGCTTATAAATAAAACTATTAACGTCACACTGCTGGGCACAGACCTCGTCTCTCATAGGAGAGACGGTGTAGAGCATAGACCCACCACGCCACTTCAATGATGTTTGATGGGCTGATTACAGATTGTTATTACAAGTAAGTGATAAGCGGTAATAGCCTAGTGGCAATGGTGTCGTATTCACCGTTAAAGCAAGTAATATTTTGATTGTGTTTTAAGAAATAAAAATATCACTAGCTTGCTTAACATGCTGAGAGTTCTCCATAATGTTTTCAAAGGAGCGTGGAGTCCACCTATCCGCACTGGGCCAGCGTGGTGGACTACAGAACAGACTGACTTGAAGGTTCAAAAGTGCTTATAAACTGGATCTACTTGAAATAAATGAATTTTGATATTTGAAATTTAAAGTTTTTTATATATAGGTACCACAATTGAACAACGATTGATTGAAATGATAACTGAAATATTACTTCACAGGCTTTAGAAACGCTAATAGTGTTTAAGTAAACCATTGCCATAGTTTTACTGAAAGAAATCCGCTACAGCCCTAACATCACATGTAAAATTAAAATCAAGTGACGTAAATTCATATCTTACAACGTATAATCGTTTAAGTATCTAATTACGATATGACACATTATAAACTCAAACATCAATCTATCTAAACTTATATCCCACTGTTAATTAACTACAATCTTCCTTTGACCGTTCTGTCTGTACTCCTCTGTACCTCTATTATATATGGCCTTCCTTTTTGATCTGGGTTCCTGTCATTTTGAATTTCTACTCCAACTTATACCGAACATAGATTATGCATAATTTTGACCAGTCTGAACGAAAATACCTTTTTATCAACTGTACATACCAAATGTACATACAAAGGCAGATTTGCTAACATACGTAAACATTTAGAATGTTTTGAATTAGTTGGTTTGCCAGAGAGATTCCTTAAGAAATATACTTATGCACCCTTCTACAGTTTTTTTATAATTCGGTTAAATTTATTATCTGAAGATAGATTTAGATTAAATGGATATTTATTTAGACATTAGCCTACACCGAAACCGGTTTCTGCATCTCGGTTATTTTCTTTGAACTATTATAATTGTGCTCTGTATTTGTCCATCCGCAACGGTCCGAATCAAATTGGATACATAAAAAGTGTCACCTTGCCGTGTTTCAAGTGCAAGCGTCACGCCTCAGCGGGTCGTCAAGCATTGTTCCGTAAGTACATGGTCCTCATCGTTGACGTCATATCACTTTCCCACCGCCTCGCCTCGCTTCCGCCTTTCTTGTGCCTGGGAAAGATGTGAAACTATGAATGACTTTATTTTTACGCAAAAATAACCTAAAATAAACTATGTACAACTAAATAAAATCTAAAACGTCTTCGAAACCACCGCAGCGAGGAACAGTTCCTAATCGTACTTATTTGTTTTAAATAAATATTGTTTTTCTTTTATTAACTCCCGACGCAAATCAACGGGGTCTAAAATCAAAAGGTTGAAATATCTGACTGTGTGTCTGTCTATGGCATCGTAGCGTCTTAACAGAGCCGATTTTGATTTTAGAGCTATGTAAGATGGCCGCCGCTACAAAATATCGGCTTTTTTTTTTCTTTGGAACTCCCTCAATATTAATATCAAATGGTTAATGTCGCACTGCTGGGCACAGGCCTCCTATCAAATTTCACCCACCACGCAGCTCTAATACTGGTTGGTGGACTTACACTACAATTAATCCATATTATTGTCAATAACTGAAACCTCGCTTAACGTGATATCTGAAGCACTGACACTACTAATTTTCTAACTCTGGGCAGCTACTGATAATATTTGTAGTAAAATACAATAGCAAATATTTTTTTGGTAAGCCCCGGAAATCGAACCCAGGATTTCGTTATCCGTAGCTAACCATGTTAACCACTTGGCAAACTTGGCCTACTAGGGCAGTTAATTATCTCCTGCATTTCGTCAATATTTTTGTCCAAGCAGCTGTATGATAAACCTGCCGAAATTCCAAAATGACTTAATCCCATCCAAAAATGGCGGGTGTAACCATAATAAGTTGTGTGTATAACTTAGTAACAGCCAAGTGCTATTTGGCATTCAATATTGTTTTGAAAAATTGCCAAACAACATATAATGTGCGGTAAGATCAATGATATTGAATTTAGAATGTCTTTTTCATGGAGATCAACAAAAACAGTTGATGGATAATTGTTCTACAGTTTAAAAGAAAGAAAAAGTGTTTATTTGGAAGCTACAGAAAAAGAGCATTTTTTAAATGATTAAAAAGAAAATAGTGAAATACAAATGTGTCACTCAAATTGGTCTCCACGCATATACTACGCCTTTTGATGGATCAAAGCTGGTATTCCGTGGAACTATACGGAGGCGCGAGGAGATATCAAAATATTCATAATTCAGGCCTCGTCGTCAATCAAAACATCAATTCAAACATTGTCTCGGAAGCATTTTCTTCTGTGAGTGTACAAACCAATTCCGGAGCGACAATTTCGGCCACACTTGTTGCAAAAACTGACGATGAAAGACGCAATACTGATCCGCTTCTTCGCTCTCCTCAGTGCAAGCACCTCCCTGACGACCTCCCTGGCGCAACGCCGAACGCTATGAATTGAAGTACTAGGTACCGGGTTCGATTCCCAGCAGATTTGGGAATTTTCAATTTCTGAATTTTCTCTGGTCTGGTCTGGTGGAAGGCTTTGACCGTGGCCACCACCCTACCGACAAAGACGTGCCGCTAACCGATTTAGTGTTCCTGTGCGATGTCCGTTTAGGGGTATGACTACCATAATCCCTAGTAGCTCACCGCTTCGCCAGAAAAGTTGTCAAAAAAAAGTGCGTAGAGAGCGTATTTTAAGATTCTCGTAAAACAATAAATGAAATATAAATGCAATTGGAGTGTTATGAACTTTGGAAACCATATATCAAACCACTTTGTAATCGGGAACTGGTTCCTGACTTTGCTCAAAGACGAACACGAGCCTTTGCCTGAAATCGTTCTAGAATAAAAAAACATAGATAATCATATACGTATAGGACACGTGTAATGTAAGGGAGTGGTATGTTATTCCTAGTGCGGGGAAAGTTCATTGCTGACCAAATGGATAATTTTATGGTGACCGCTCAATTGGATGTAGTCGTTACATTCGGGTACAAAAACGCCTGTTTTATTTGGTTATATTTTCCTTTAGTAATTTGATCTATTTTTCCATGACAACATTTATTAAACACCCGGCTAAGTTTGTTGTAGGCTTTTTCTTAGACCAGAACGCGTTTGGAACCCTAGTAGCTTTAGTTTTGAGTTTACGAATATGGTTATCGCCATCAATTCACTACCGTGTAATTCTCATGTAATGTACGCATCAAAAGTGCCATCTATGGGCCTACTTGAAAAAAGACATTTTTGACTTTGACATTATTTCAGATAAACAAATAAAGATGATACAGTTTACTTTTCTTTTCAATCTCAACTTATTTTGTATATAGGTATATTTTTTTAATAACCCTCTCAAACTGCTAGACTGCATTACAGTCCCACTACATAGCATGGGTCTCCTCCCACAATGAGACACATTTCAGGCCACCACGCTGGCCCAGTGCGGATTGGTGGACTCCACACACCTTTGAGAACATTATGGACAACTCCCAGGCATGCAGGTTTCCTCACGATGTTGTCTTTCACCGTTGAAACAAGTGATATTTGAATTGCTTAAAATGCACATAACTTAGAAAGGTTAGAGGTGCGGGCTGGGATTCGAACTCGGCCCCTGATGAAGTCGTAGTGCTACCAACTGGGCTATCAACTACTCCAATGGGCAAAAAGCAGTCGTATCTTAAAATTGATTACAAATTACTAATTTTATAAAGCAATGCAAGACCATGAAGAATACGGTACGACCAGAATGGGTCTCGAACACAGAATACGGAACGTTCGATTGCGTGACCAGCTGCCGTCAGTATGTTTGTCTGAAAGTGAGAGTCTTAAGTAAATAGTATTTCAAGATAACTCCGAGCGGTGCGAAGCGGTGATAGCCCAGTAGGCAAGAGCTAAACTTCACTTTCGTGGGCCGAGTTCGAATACCAGCACGAAACCAACCTAACCTCCAATTTTTCGAAGTTATGTGCGTTTTAAGTAATTAAAATATCACTTGCTTCAACGGTGAGGAAAACATCGTGAGGAAACTAGCATGCCAGAGAGTTCTACATAATGTTGGGAAGGTGTGTTGAGTCCACCAATCCGCACTGGGCCAGCGTGGTGGACTACGGCCGTAACTCCTTCTCATTGTGGGAGGAGCAATGATAACTCCGAGCAAGTCGAAAAACAAAAAGAAATTAAGGTGTCAACTTTGATTTATGTGTCCAATTCGAGGTTAGAGTTCATGGCAGATCCTATTTATTCCTATAAATATTATTATTGCAAATCATGCGATCCACTTATTAGATCTACAAGAATACCATTCAAGGTTAATCACCTCAGTGTATCAGGTGATCTGTAAACTTGGCGAATACTCTACAGAGGAAGACTATACGACAATATACACATCGCCATCCAGCCCCAAAGTAAGCGTAGCTTGTGTTATGGGTACTAAGATGACTGATGTTTTTTTTTATGAATGATATACATAATACTTTGAATATAAATATAAACACCCAGACACTGAAAAACATTCATGCTCATTACACAAACATTTTCCAGTAGTGGGAATTGAACTCACGGCCTTGGGCTCCGAAAGCAGGGTCGCTGCAAACTGCGCCAATCGGCCGTCAAAATTAACAAGTTGGTAACCGTTCGTTTTCATGGGATAAAAATTATGTCACTTTCCGTCCTTTCAACTAATTCTATGCCAAAAAAGGAGAGCATTAGGACCCTACACTCTTTTCGTACAATTCATTAATCCATTCTACAAACTCTATCTAGTTTATACATACTTATTTTTTCATTGTTTTTTTACGACACACATTGTGTTTTCACACAACATCATAGAACAACGTCACTTTGGTGAGAGTGAAAATAATAACGTAGTTGGCGATTTCTTAGAACAATAAATACTGTCATAGGCCCTTATTAGGTTGGCGGCAGAAATAATGATCCTATTTATTCCTACAGTAATTATTGCAAATCACGCAATCCAACATTTTACGTCAAGAATACCGTTCAAGGGAATCGATTAACTTAGCGAATTTATCGCGTCTGTTTTGGCAAGAAAAGTGATTAGTCTTAATTATTTCAGAGCGAGCCGATCAAGGTAAGGAATACTTTTTTGAGTATACTCACAAATCCCTCAGGTCACAACCTGTCTTAATGTATTTAACCTACTAAGTATTCTCTTACTTCTATTATTTTCACATTCTGGGGCTTCTGCTGTCCTTGTAACCGTCCTGACTTTTTATACGTAGTTTTGCTTAGTTTTCGTACCCAAGTAAATAAATAACTTGAAGTCATGATAAAAACACCCCGCAGGAGATCAAGCTGAGCATGAGTAATATGGTTTACTAAAACCTTGGAAGCTAAAGAATCTACATTCCTCAAGAAATTTTAGAGTTGAATTCCTAAAGAATCTGTTTCGCAAAACGTTAAAAAAATGCGAACACAATCGACTCAGTAGATCTTCTGGAAAATTATTACAAACTAAAAGACTGGCAAGGTTCAAACTACGTTTTAAAATGACGTCGTATTTGGCTAACAAAGTCTGAAAATTACCGGCATCACCACATCTTCCTCTTCTTCTTTTGTGGAGAAATGGGTTTTACCTTGTCTTCATTTTGACTTTGACTCTGAAACTCGAGCAAACAAATCGTTTTTTTTTTATATTGTGAATCGATTGCCAAATTTATTATGAACCACGTAGATAGACCCGTCTTTCTTCGAGGTTTTTAAAAGCTTTTGAAAATTCACGTACCAGTTCCCAAAATTATACAAATAAATACAGCTTGCTTCAGTCATAACATTATTTTAAAGAAAAAACCCGTCGGATACCATTTGGCAAATATTTTTATTTGCATAGTTTTAATTTCAAAATGAGGTCACGTAACGGTCTTGAGAATAAATAGAATTATTAATAACTAGATAAGTACGGTAAGATTGGTATATTTTTCGGTGCAAAATATTATTTTTTTCTACTCAAAAAAAACAACAAGTTTCTACTGACAAAAATAACGTAAAATAACCTACGTACCAAAATAAAACTACACAAATCTAAAACGTCTTCAAACCACTTTAGCGATGCCAAGTGCCTAAAATGTCATCAGCATTGCGTGTTTGAATGGCCTAACTAATTCTTTGGCGAAGGCTAGTAACTCTAGGATCACCAGTAGACTCGTTAACCCTTTTTGACAGTTCGAGCTCGAGCCCCCGAGCCGCCAATTCTATACTCCAAACGGCACCAAAATGAAATTAATATCAAGGTTTTCATTTTTGTGCCTCTTGGCCTGCTCGGCACTGGTAGCAGCCGCACCCACCATTGATCAGGGCGCCTGAATGTATAAGTTGGTTTGAGAATCGATGAGTAAGCTTAAGTAATTTTTTTACAACTGTAAACATATACAACTTTTTATATTTCTATAGCTTCTTTCATAATCATTAAACCTTTCAATATGATTAAACAATTTGTCAGTAATTTTTGCATTTTACTAGGCACAGACTTCAAAATGTTGCAGAAAATATTTATTTCTTGATTTGTTGGGTGTCAAGGTCAATTCTTTTTTGTTAACTTTTTTTTTGCAATTATATCTAAGTTTTACCTAATAACCAAATTTCAACTGCTTATAACCTTCTACAAAATATTGTTTTTCCCGAAGACGGAGAATTATTGGTTGAGGAGTTCTCTAGGCACTTTCTTGTGAGGAGCATGAATTGCTTACCTAATATTTACCATAATAGATTAAGCCTCATCATCGTCATCATCGTCATCATCATCATAATATCAACCAATTACTGGCCAAGTACAGTGCTCGGGTCTCCTCCCACAATAAGAAGGGTTTAGGCGGTAGACCACGCTGGCCCAGTGCGGATTGGACTCAACACGCTTTTGGAGTTCTTTATGGAGAATTCCCGGGTATGTAGGTTTTAACACGATATATTCCTGTTGATGCAAGTGATATTTTAATTTCTTGCCTATTTCAAATAAATGTATTTTTAAAATTTTGAATTGATTTTCAATTAGTTTATATGCAACAGTGTCGCATACACGTGGATATAAATTCTTTGACGATTTAAAGAACCTGGAAAAGTCTCCTGAAAAAAAAAAGATAATAGTAGTATATTATAATGCAGTTTTATAATATCTAAGTCAATTTGTACTTAATTACCAGCATCATTATAAATACTCATTCATCATACTTAGTCTTTCATAAGTTCCAACGACTAGGATACAGGCCTCCTATCTCATATTATCGGAGATTATTCCAGATCGCAACGCACTAATATACGATGCGGGTGTACAGTACCCGCCAACTCTTCGAAGTAGCCGATACCCGCCTTTCGGCACAAACCGGCGCCGTTATGATTGCGAGAAAACAATTTGAGTAAACAAACCATGCTTAAGTAGGTTATTTTTTCGTCCGCTGGGCTATAGATACCTTTCTATTTTTTAAGCTATGCAAATTATATTTACGCTCTAGTTCCTAACGCCTTTTGTTCATTATTACGCTACGTTAATGCTTATTTGTTATGCGAAGACGATACATAAAACTGAATGATACGCCAAGTAGAAACAATGGGCACCGTAAAATAAAACAAGGTAGATATTCCTTCACAAGTTCACACGGAAACCTTTGCGAACTACTTCCGTGGGATAAATTTAATGTAAATAGCGAAGGTTTTTATAAATGGGCAAGCAGTTTTTATTTAAAAAAAAGTGCGATCTGTGTCGCGCTAATAGAAAACAGTCGCTTTGCAATTTACTAATCTAATCTAATCTTTATTATTTTCTAGAATACCTTACAAATAGGATAAAAAAAATAAAGCCATTAGCCCCAAAGTAACGGTAGCTTGTGTTATGGGAACTAAGATAGCTGATAAATATTTTTATGGATATAATTAAAAATAAATACTTAGAATATACAGATAAACACCCAGACACTGAAAAACATTCATGCTCATCACACAAACATTTTTCCAGTTGTGGGAATCAAACCCTCGGCTTTGGACTCAGAAAACAGGGTCGCTGTCCACTGCGCCAACCGGTTGTCTATATATTTCCACTGAATAAACCGCTAGAATAAAAAAAATATAATAGCTAGAATAAATTAAAAAATACACAACGGAAAATATAAATTAAACAGTTAAGTATGTGTGCAGTTTTGATACACGAAAACGACTCTGCGGCCTGAATTTAATAAACTGGCATCAAACTAAGAACCGAATTAAGTAACTGCCAATTTCAGACTTATGGGTTTATTAAAACAAGCGGGTAAATGTTATTTTTAAGCACATCCCTTGCATAGACGTAACTTGCGTTAACTATAATTGGAAGATTTCTGTACATTTAATATATTTTGAAAATTTTCACCGGGGGATGCTTTGTAATCAATACTGAGTCCAAAACAGATTTTTATTTAATTTTTGTCTGTCTGTCTGTCCGGGCATCACGTGAAAACTACTGAACGAATTCAAATAAAACTTGGTAAAGTGGTAGTTGATATTCCGGGTCATCATATAGGCTACTTTTTATCCCGATAAACAATAAGTTTCGTCCGGGAAATGGGATAATTTTTTTTATCAATTTTACTTCATAGCTCCGTTAAGTCTGAACCGATTGTAATAATTTGTTTTTTATTTAAAGTGTATACTATCATGCATGTATGGTCTTATTTTAATAAGGATCTGATAAATAATGTCGGAGATAAAAAACATAACTCTTCACAAATAACTGTTAGCCACAAGAGACGACGATCGAATGCGTGGATGGATGTATAGATGGTTGTATGGATGGATGTATGGATGGATGTATGTATGTTTCATCTAATATACCACGTAAAATAATAGTAGGTACATAGCTACCCACGATGATTGTGATGCCACCATCATATATATTCTAGCTTCTCGATTGATTTGACGGACGAATTCGCAGGGAACCGCTAGTTATCATATAAATATTGACTTAATTAAAATTATGTAGTAGGCTTTTTAAATAAGGCAGTTAAGTTATGTTAGCTATAAAAGTCACCTGGGTAGTCCTAGGTAGACTAGATAATAAGGCTAGTTATCATTTTACCCACGCGAAGGCAAAAACTATTACCGAGCTGGCTCCGTGTCAAGCGGGGTCAACGGCAGCCCATCATGACTCTATTTCAATGCCACGCCGTACTTAATTAGGACTATTTAGACATATGATCTTTTCCGCGTGTACTTATTACGAGTAAATGCGCAATTTGTTAGATGCAGACATCGATTCGTGCGTGTTGCCAGTGATGCAAGAAGGCAAATGTATCGATATTAAAAATATATAACTATCGGTTACTATACTATATATATATATAACGGAAATAATTTACAATATTATATATATATATATATATATATATATTCTAGCGGACCACAGCGCCATCTGTCGGGCTGAATTTTTGAACCTAAACCTTCCAGGGTGCCACCCAAACGCATACCAAAAAATTTATTCAAATCGGTCCAGCCGCTTAGTAGGAGTTCAGTGACATACACAAGAAATATAGATATAAACCTCAATACACACGATATACACAAGAAATATAGTCAAACCTGGATAAGCGAGAGTTCAAGGGAGCACAATCTCATTCTCGCTTATAGAGGTTTCTCACTAACCCGAGTTTCTCGCTAATGCAGGTACATGGGTAGCGTTTCTCTCTTATAGAGGTACGCAGCAATAACAAGACATATATTAATGCACAATGTAATTTTTTTTTTATTTAGAACTTATTTACATTTAAAAAATCCGTCAATTTCGTTTGTGTTTCTGTTTTTGTATTTTGAATGTTTTTCTCTAACTCATAAATTTTGTCGAATATTGCTTGCTCGACTGTCGCTTATAGGGGTATAGATAAGTAGCAGTCTCACTTACGAGGTCCGTGAGGGAAAAACGACTCTCTCTTACAAAGGTTTCTGTTTCTCGCTAATAGAGGTTTTGGGAGCTTAAAATGACGGGTCCTGGCTATTACTCTCACTTATAGAGTTTTCTCACTTATCCAGTTCTCACTTACCCAGGTTTGACTGTATATCTCAATGAAGGAGATAAATTTACACGCTTACTTTGTTCCTATCGTTCAAAATGTAGCAGTATGTTTTTCCCACAGCTGGTGTTTTATTCTTCTAATTAAACACCTAAGGTAATCACATAATCATAAGGTTGCTGATGGCACCGAGTACAAACGTCTGCGGTTTTTTCGGTGCTTTTATACTAACCATTTTTATGTGATTGTTTTATTTGAAAAAAAAAAAAAAAATAGTAATGTTCTTAATTATTTATTCATTGTAAGGAATGAAAAGGCGAATGAAGGAAAACATCGCGAGGAAACCTCCACGCCTGAAATTTTTAAAACGTTTGTTTGTTTAGGCAGCATATGGGATTTCGAAATAACCGCTAGACATTTCAATTTTATTTATTTGTTTTCGTCTTGCGTTTACAAGATAACATATGAATACAATATTCTATGTGAGGTTTATTAGAAAAGATTTGGGTCGCACAAACTGGTTATCAATGAGATCTGTTCACGAAGGAACAGAATATAAACACTAACTTTTATGAAATGAAAGCACGGGATGGGATTCGATCTGAAAGTCACTTAGGAGGTTCAGAGGTCGAGAGAGCTCAGATAAAGTACTAAAGTAGCTCCTTCTGTAGCTCATCTGAGACCTCAAAAAAGACATCATTTTCTTGCAATGTTTCGCACTCATCTTATTGGTCTGTGGATAGTTAATTCCACAGAACGTAATGATAGAAAAAAAGAATAAGATCGTAGATCGTAGATTCAAAATGTATTGTATATATACGTGTTTCATTGCAAACTGTAAAATGTTGTTGAAAAAGAGCATTCTGCTGAGTTTCTTGCCGGCTCTTCTCGGTGGAATCCGCCTTTCGAACCGGTGGTAGAGTCAAAACAAACAGACTGACTTGACGTTTTAAAAGTGTTTAAAAACTGGAACTACTTAAAATAAATTAATTTTTAATGTTGAATTTAAAAAAAAATCAAAATAGCCAAAGACACTCCCGACTATTTCACGACGACGACCTACGACCTTTGAAACCGAAAAAAAAACAGACACAGACACTCACGTGCACACACACACACACACATACACACACATAGAGACGGAGACGTGAAACTTATAAAAACTTTCGTGTTTTTGCGTCGCGGGTTAAAATAAATTAAATTTACTCAATATATAGTGGCCAGCCTTGGTTCTTACGTGGCTCTTAAGTGAGCCCTAAAGTATATTTATTTTAAAGTACTATGAAACGTCAAGTACCTGAAATACTCGCTAAGGCCCCTACATCAGATGATTCGACCGGTCATAGCATTCATTAATGGAGTTTTATTGTCTTTCCCACACTAAACAGATCCGTTACTGCGGATGTATGGACGATTGCGAGAATGATCACTCATTAATCTATTCACGTAACTTCAGTGGCGACCGATTTGTATGGCTAGAAGTTATAGAGCTTTTTGTAACAGAGCTCGTCCGGGGAAGTACTATAACCATGTTTATTTAGTTTAATGTTTAATTAGTTTGTTTTTATTTGCTTCTGAGTCATTTTCCTTCGGTAGGCTTATACTTTATAGGATATAATAATTGATATATCTTTATATATATAATTATTGTGTGCGTGTGTATGTCACTGAACTCCTCCTAAACGGCTGGACCGATTTGAATGAATTTTTTGCTATGCCTTTGGGTGGCACCCTGGATAGTTTAGATTCACAAATCAGCCCGACAGATGGCGCTGGGGTCCGCTAGTATATATATATATATATATTTTTTAATTTGGTAATTTCTTCTTATGTTCAAGCTAACCCTAGTCTTAGTGTTTTTTTCCCCTTTGCCTGGCTTTGTTGGAGATCGCTTTTTAGCGATAAGGCCGCCCATTGTAATAAAATAAAATAATAAAAAATAAATATACTACGACAATACACACATCAGCATCTAGCCCCAAAGTAAGCGTAGCTTGTGTTATGGGTACTAAGATGACTGATGAATATTTATATGAATAATATACATAAATACTTAGAATATACATATAAACACCCAGACACTGAAAAACATTCATGCTCATCACACAAACATTTTCCAGTTGTGGGAATCGAACCCACGGCCTTGGACTCAGAAAGCACGGTGCTGCAAACTGCGCCAATCGGCCGTCAAATATGAAGTGTTTTATTTGTTTATAATTTCATTTCTGTTAGGTGTACAATAAAGTGTATTTTCATTTCATTATTTGTGCCGCAAAGCAGCATTATTGCAATGCTGTGTTCCGGTCTGAAGTAGTGGCCTGTGTAATTACAGGCACATCGGGTTTATTGCCTACGCCTCAGGTTTAAACGTCACAGGTTGGCGCTTTATAGGACGTTTTCCTTGCACGCCCAATTGTTGCTCTGTTTATAGGCGTTTATTTTCCACTTACCATCAGTGGGCCACCTACTTGGTCCGTCAATCCGTACTTCCGTACTAATATTATAAATGGGAATCTGTGTTTGTTTGTCCTTACTTTACACAATAACTGAGCAACTAATCGACCTAATTTTTGGCACAGAGTTGAAAGTACAGAGGGTAACATAGGCCACTTTTTATCCCAGAAGAACATAAAGTTCCCACGGGATTTGTTAAAAAACCGTAATAAACGCGGCCAATTTTTTATGGTATAACTAGCTAGTTATACTATAAAAAAAAACCTCTAATCTGCCCGTGCCAAGGATCGAACCCAGGACCTCCCACTTAAAACACAGCGCTCACCAATGCGCCAGAGAGGTTATCAAAATGTGTAGTATCACTAAACCATAGTTAAAATATACGTTCATTTACTTGACTATATCTTCATCATCGTACGGCATGCAGGTTTCCTCGCGATGTTGTCTTTCACCGTTAAAGCAGTTGCTATTTTAATGGCTCAAAACGCACATAACTTATAAAGTTAGAGGTTGGAATTCGAACCCCGACCCCGACAGTGAAGCCGCCGCTTCGCTTCCAATTTTAAAACAATCACACCCAACTTATCGGAAAATAATGAAGCAACTTAGTTTTCAGTGAAATGTTATCTGCTGAATAAACAAATTGTTAACTATTTGATCGGTGTGTTTGTATTACAAATAGGTACGAACTGATAAACTAACGAGATAAGGTTTAAAACTGAACCCCACTAGATACTCTTTAGTCGACTTATAATTGATCTTTATCGGGCTCATATAATATATTCAAAATAAATAAATATACTACGACAATACACTCATCGCCATCTAGCCCCAAAGTAAACGTAGCTTATGTTATGTGTACTAAGACGACTGATGAATAGTTTTATGTATAATATACATAAATACTTATAATAAACACTGTAAACATTACGGTATAATGTTTATATTAATCGGGAAACACGGAATTGAGAATTTTTTTTAAGTACTAAATGCGTGAAAAGCTAAGTAAGCTATGATAACGCAGTGGGTAGGAGCTCGACTTCACTTACTTCCGGGGGGCCGAATTCGAATCCCAGCACGCACCCAAGCTATGTGCGTATTTTAAGTAATTAGAAATATCACTTGCATCGACGTTGAAAAAAAACATCGTGAGGAAACCTGCATACCTGAGAGTTCCACATAATGTTCTCAAAGGTGTGTGGAGTCCACCAATCCGCACTGGGCCAGAGTGGTGAACTACGGCCTAAACCCTTCTCAGTGTGGGAGGAAAACCCTGTGGTGGGATGATGATTAAACGCGTGTATTATTATTATTGACAACGTTTTTTAATAAATTATTTTTAAAGTGGCATTAATTTAAAATGCCTAAATTGTGTGTCGAGTTTTATATTTTAAATGAAAAGCAAACTAAGGTCACTGAGTGCTTTCATGAAATATATAATATTTAAATTGTTTAAATAAATACGATTTTTAGTGTCTGATTATAAAAAAGGTTTTTTTTTTATAGTATTAACTAGCGGACCCAGCCCGCTTCGCCGGGCTAGATTTTGCTTTATTTTATTTAGGCAATAAACTTACATCATTAAATTTTTAATTTAAGTCTCATAATTTATTAAATCATTTATTTCTCTCCGTATTCATTCTCTTCTATTCTCTTCTCGAGCGGGTGAAGATTATTATCTACACCCATGTACACCCAAAAATAGAATATCACCATAGTAAATAAAAGATGTATTTTACAGTTTGACAGTTCAAAAATAGGAGTGCTCCGATTGTCACAAAACTTTACGGGATTACTCGCCAGGTCAATCCGGAGATTCTCTGAAAGTTCAATTGAAATCGGTCCAGCCGTTTCTGAGCCTATCCCCGTCCCCCTTACCGTTGGTAATGGGTTATATGATGATGTGAAAAGTTAATAGTAGTTGTCATCAGATCATAAGTTTGTTTTTACTTTACGCTCCTGCGGAGCAATCACGCGGTACATTTTATCTGCTTTCTTAATGACGATGCTTCTATTGACTTTCTCAGACGTAAATTATATTACTTTTAGCATACACTTATAACTGAATGCTCTTAGAAACATTAGATAAGAATTTTTAAATTCCTAAATACACATATCCTCGGCCTTTAACATATTCTACTGGGCACAGATTTTCTTTCAGTTTATTAGTTTCGAATTATGAGTAAGTGAGGGAAAATGCCAAAGCGGGTCGGCGGTCTTTTCCTATTATTATCACGTGTTAGTGATAGTCATAGTTAGTGATCAAAATTGGAACCGATGGCTTATCGTGCTCTTCCGGTGGAAAATACCAACTTCCAACTCCGGTCTGATGCCCAATACCCAACAAATTTATATTAAGCAGTTTGTTTCAAAAATAAGAGTATTTTGGCCATGTTATGCGGAACACCAAAAGTATGAACTTCTTAAACTTTTCATACAAGGTAAAGTGGCAGAAGAAGGCCTGGCCCTAGAAGAATATCATGGCTCAAAAACCTTGCTTTGAAAAGGGCACCAAATCATTATTCAATACGATTGCCAACCTTCGTAAGGACCCTTACAAAAAGAGTTTGTTTCAAAATACTTTAACAAATTAGTTTTTTATTACTTTATAGTGACCTTTAACATCATTTAAAAGGTTTTAAAATATTTTTGACTGCAAGGTTTGAATAGTTCACAGCCCTAGACGCATATAGTCATACCGGAAGTACGTAATTATTGCAACAACATGTAAGCTACCCACAGACGTAAAAAAGTTTCTCTTGCACACAAAGGTGAACATCTTAGTAGTTAATGAGATAATTTGAATACTCCCATGGCCGGGTAGTGAACTTCACTGGGTTTGAGTTGAACCTTTCACTTGTGTAAATGAACCAGTTCTACTTTGAATGACATTCGACAGGACTAGCTTTGCCCGCGGGTTCGCCCTGTACTGTTCGTTTGTACAGTACAACATTCCCAATAAACCCGTTATAGCCTAGTGGTTAAGACTAGGACTTTGCGGATGTATGAGCGGTTTAAAAAACAAAATCTTTATTAAATTTTTACTGGGGAATAGCTTCCCCAACTTAAATCAATGATATCTTAACATGACAATTTATTTGACAAACCTTGACGTCTTAAAAATAAGGATTATAATACTTGCCAGATTAAAAAGGCCACGATTGCCAGAGAGTCGCAGGTTCAAATCCTTTATATACGTTCCGAAATATTTTATATGCGTTTTAAATTTATAAAATTATAAAACTTATATTTAAGACAATATTGATGACGTTTTATAAGACAATATTAATATAATATTGATGACGTTTTATAAAACATCATCAATATTATATTAATATTGCTTTAAGCGTAGGTAGTAAGGCCACAGAACTATAAATCTTTAATATAATATTCTGTCAATTATCTGATCCGCCGCGTCTGACTTCTACGAATTATATCCAAAAATACAGAAGGCAATGTTTTTGTGCATGTATGAAGTTCACGCAACTATTTTCTACAATGTAGACAATAATCCTGAAATAAAAGTTATCCAAAGTTGCATAAATCTACTTAAACAAAACTGTTTTCATGTTGCACAGTAATGTACGCTAGGAATGTGGCAAAACGTACAAATAAGACGAACAAAGCTAAGCTATCAAATAGGAATACAATATATGTAGATAGCCGCTATAAGTCTGACAGAAGGCATATACCAATTTCTGCATCTATGATATGAGAACTGTAGCTTAGACGTTAAAGCGCTCAGGCCGCGATTGCCAGAGAATCGCAGGTTCAAATCCTGTCCGTTTTAATTTTTTATAAGCATATTAATATATTTGATATTTCCTCCAAGTGTAATAAAAACACTCATAAAAATAATAAAATACCTATAGGTAGGTAATAATCCTTTACCAAAACGAGTACTTATCATTTGCTTGGTTAATTGAACGGTCATAAACACGTGACAACTGCATATCATCTATCTGGTAGGGTCGATTTCATTTCTAAGGAACTTTTCAATTAATGCCTATATCTCGTTCCCAAAGTACCAATTACTCATCGTTATCATCTCAGCTCACATATCGGCACAAGCCGCCAAGGAAAATGAGAAGGGTTAAGGCTGTGGTTCACCAAGCTGGCCAAGTACGGATTGGTAAACTTCACTCGCCTTTGAGAACACTATAGAGAACTCTCAGGCGTGCAGGTTTTCTCACGATGTTTTTCTTAACCGTTAAAGCAAGTGATATTTTAATTCATTAAAACACACGTGTTAGCATGTGCCTTTGTATGTACATTTGGTTAAAGATAAAACGGTATCTTTATTCAGACTGGTCAAAATTATGCATAATATGTGGTCGGTATGAGTTGGAGTAGGAATTCAAAATGACAGGAACCCAGATCAAAAAGGAGGTAATATGAAATGGCGGGGAAAATAGGTGTCAGGGGAAGATTGGTGCAGTTATCTCTTTGTAGTTGATTAACAGTGTGCTTTAAGTTCAGATAGATTGATATTTGTTTATAAAGTGCTAAACGTTGTTATATATGAATATGGGGTTTACACGTAACTTAGAAAAGTTGGAGGGGCGTGATGGGAATCTAACTCGGCCCCCGAAAGTGTAGTCGAAGTACTGACTACCCACTGGGCTATGACTGCTTCCTATGCTAGATATCACTGTAACGAATTTAATCAAGAATTAATAGTTTAAAAGCAAGACATATTTTTTTTTTTAATCCCGTCATTATTATTACATTTTTTTTATAAAGTGGGTAAATATCCAACCTTTTGATAACTATAAAATTATATTTGCCAAATATTTTGTTACATTGATTAGGATTTAAAAAAAACCCTAATAACTATTAATTAATTCATAGATGGTTTTCAAGAAACAGTGAAAATTACATTTGATTTAATGACATTACATTACCAATGTTCATGACATATCAAAATACCCACCAAGGGTATTTTGATATAAATACGGGTGCATTTTCGATACACTTCAGCAGTCCGAAACCCCAACCCCCTAGTGGTTGAGGTGTCCACTTATACCCCCGCCCCCTACGTTGCGCCTAGGCGGCGACGTCCGAAACATTAACGACCATGACGATCAAACAACTACCGACAATGTGTCCCAACAGCACACAAACACACAACCAACATAGCGTCTTCACCGGCGAAGACGAGGGTCCTGATATTTGACGTCATCCGGACGTGGATCGGTACCACGGTCACAGGGGCGTTCGGACTAAACAATGATTAGTCCAAAAGTCCACCAACACTCAGATTAACGTTGACAGAGCCGAGGTCCGATCCCTCGTAGGAGGCCCCTCGGATCGACGTCTCCCACTCTCCCCCGATGTCATCGAGCCCTGGGGCTCTTCTCATGGCGAGCTTTCGCGCTCGCCCCACTCCCCGGTGACGCCGTAGCAGTCCTACATGGACTCGAACGATCCAAAGATACCTCCCGGTGTCTTAGTCGTTTATTATAACAATACTTAACGCTTTTTATTAATGAACTACATGATACCCGCGACTTCATTCAGATTAAGGTTTTCTATTCCCGCGGGAACTCTCTTATTTTCCGAAATAAAAAGTAGCCTAATTGCTTTTCCATGTCAAAAAATGCATGCCATACAAATCTGTTAAGCCGTTTTTGCGAGATTGAGTAACGAAAATCTATACTTTCAAATTTATAATATAAGCAGGATTGTCAGTAAATAAGTTATAGAAGTTCTAACTTTGAACTAAGAAGTACCAAAATAATTAGATGAAAAAAGTATATTAATAGAAATACACACAATAAATATGCAAGTAACAACCGAGAGAAACCAAATAGATTTTCTTAACAGCTATAAAACTATCACCAAGAGAAATGCAATAAACGTTTAACTATAATAATCATTGTTTCAATGCAAATTACGAGTATAAAAATAAATTCTGTTGTTTACATTATTTATTTTCCAGCTGGGAATTCTATTTGAATATAATTTTTCTTTGGTTTAATTATTTTCAAATGCATCCGGAATGTTTCATGTACTTTTAAACGAGATCGTATATATCTTATACTAATATATAAAGCTGAAGAGGTTGTTTGTTTACTTGAACGCGTTGATCTCAAGAACTACTGGTCCGATTTTATATATTCTTTCAGTGTTGGATAGCACATTTATCGAGGAAGGCTATAGAGAATATATCATTACACTAATGCCAATAAGAGCATAGCACTGATGAAAAATGTTACAAAATCGGGGTATTTTTTAGTTTTGAGAACTTCCACTGCGTGCGCTGCGTAAATGGTTAGTTTCGATAAAATCACGTATGACATAGTTGTTCCCCTTTGAAAGTTGTAAAAAGAAGTCCGCGACAGCATATGTCTCTCGTTTAAGGTTGACTTATAAGCGGACGAAGTCGCGAGAGACCGCTATTATATATGTAAGTTCTCAATCTCGGAAACGGCTCGAATTAGTTTCACAGAATAATAAAAAAAAAAACGAGCTAGCTAGGTTTCATTTTTCGAACATATCGTTTTATCCGTGTTTTGCTACTGTTATAATCATTTTTCCCCCTTCCTTTCCAGAAACCATAAAGTTTTGAGTCCAGATGTCTATTTTTTCCCGTATTAATGCTTAGGAATTTTTTTCAAAATTACCAAAAAAAAATACCGTGCATCCAGCTACTTACTATGTACCTACTCGTATAATATGAATACATATATGCACCTCCTTTCTGTTTTTTGTAGTTTTATGTTTATTTTTGAGGCCCATAGGTTTTAAGGTCGCAACGTTATACCATCGGAAGTTAATTTTCATAGTATTTTTGTTTGTTAATATTTATATTTAAACATTTATCGTCTAGACTTCCGCACATCGAGTTGTTATGTAGGTAAATAATATTACGCCACCGAATTTCTTCATCTTGCTCAAAGAAGTTGTGGGTTCTGACTCATTTTACTATCAACCCGGAACCGGATATGATCAAGGAAAAATCCGTTTGTCTTTCATAGACAATATAATTGTTATTACTTACTACTAGAGTAGATTGACTTTAGTCTTATACTATAGAATTATACCAATTATACAAAATTGCTTTGCTGCAATACGGTTGCAAATATTTTGCGATAATAACCAATGGAGATAATATTACAATTAATAAATGGTGGTAGACTTTAAAGGCACTTTGAATGTCGTTTTAGTCTTGCTGGTCTATTTTTTATTTTTTTATTTATTTCATTAGATATACCAACGATACACTGTATTATAATTAATCATTTTACATTATAGTTTAATGTCCGAGTACAGTTATCACTTAAACGTCTATTGATTAGTATTTTCGACTTCCTATCATGTGTTTCCTATAAGTCCAAAGTCAAAGTCAAGAATATCTTTATTCAAGTAGGCCCATAGGTGGCACTTTTGATGCGTACACTACATGAGAATTACACGGTAGTGAGATAATGGCGATAACCATATTCGTAAACTTAAAACTAAAGCTACGAGGGTTCCAAACGCGTCCTGGTCTAAGAAGAAGTCCACAACAAACATAGCCGCGTGTTTTTTTTTTTTATCAACATCTCACAGTTTATTTATATTAAGCTATGAAGCTAGAGCAATTCACACCCAAGCTTTTTTATCGTTTAAGTAATCCTTAATATTATAATAGGATTTTCCTGTAATATGATATTTTTTCTGTAATGGGATAATCTGTGTTCGAGACCCATTCCGGTCGTACGTATGCTTCATGGTCTTGCATTGCTTTATAAAATTGTCATTAGTTTTAAGGTATGACTGCTATTTGGCTATTGGAGTTTAAATTTGATTGACATTTAAAATTATTAAAAGAGCAACCTGGTTGGAGTAATATTTCACACCCAAGCTTTTTTATCTTACGTTTAATACAAACTTTGAACTTTTTAAGAGACATCTCCACGATGTCATTAGGTACACTGTGGTCCGTACATTAGCAGTTATATAACGTTTTGTGACAGAGCACGTTTTGGGAACTACTACCGCCTTGCTTATTTTCGCCGCCAAGTATCATTGCTGTGTTCTGGTCTGAAGCGTGGATGCCGGTGTAATAACAGGCACATGACGTTACACATAACGTTTCCGCCTCAGGTTATATGCTCCAGAAGTGTTGCTATATATATAGCCTTTTTTTTTCTCCTCGTGGATACCACTACACCACGGGGAGGTGGTTATGGTACAAATCGGTACTGTAATTTTAGAGTTTATCGATTTCATCAAACAAACCAACAAATCTATACTAAAAATGAAAAAAAAAAATCATTTTATTTCAGGTCAGGGACCCATATACAAAATTGAAATACAAAATTTTTATGAATAATATACATAAATACTGATCAATTTTATAAACTTAAAATGCATTTAAAAATTTTCGGAACCGACAGGATTTGAACCTGCGACCATTAGTATATGCTTTTCACATCAATCTTAAAGCGATTGATGTGAAAGGCATATACTGATTTTCGACGGTAGGAGAGCCGTAGGTTAATTGGTGAAAGCGCTCAGGACGCGATTGCCCGAGAGTCGCAGGTTCAAATCCTGTCGGTTCCGAAAATTTTTATATACATTTTAAATTTATAAAATTGATAATTCCTCCAAGTGTAGGTAAAAACACTAATAAAAAATTATAATAATAAATACTTATAATATACATATAAACATAGCCCTGCTGGGCACGAGTCTTCTCCCACAATGAGCAGGGATTTAGGCGGTCCACCACGCTGGCCCAGTGCGGATTGGTGGACTTCACTCGCTTTTGAGAACATTATGGAGAACTCTCAGGCATGCTTGTTTTCTCACGATGTTTTCCGTCACCGTTGAAGCAAGTGATATTTTAATTCCTTAAAACGCACATTACTTAGAAAAGTAAAATAGATAAATAAGTAATAAATAAATGTACTACGACCATACACACATCGCCACCTGGCCCCAAAGTAAGCGTAGCTAGTGTTATGGGAACTGAGATGACTGATGGATATTTTAATTAATAAGATACGTAAATACTTATAATATACATATAAACACCCAGATACTGAAAAACATTCATGCTCTTCACACAAACATTTTCCAGTTGTGGGAATCAAACCCACCGCCTTGGATTCAGAAAGCAGGGTCGCTGCAAACTGCGCCAAACGGCCGTCAGAAATATAAATGACACTCAGATTAAAAAATAAATAAAACAAAAACAATAATTACAATCTAAAATTAAAATTAGAATAAAATTCAACTATTTTATATTATGTCATGTTTTGAATCTGGTGCACTTATTGCCAATGTTTAAAAAATACGTTGTCAGGGGATGCCTGAGAGACGATTCTAAGGAACTTATTATTAGAATTTTCGACGGTTTCCCAGAAACTCGCAATTTTTTTACGAAGCACAGCGTAGAAGTCAGGGATTGTACTATATATTCATACTAGTATTGTAATATAAGATATACCAAGAATACATGAATCATGAAGGAGTAGTTTATCAAAACAACAATAAAGGTGTATGAAAATAGACCAATAAAACGTAAGCGTAGTACAATAATAAACTTTGTCAACCGCCGATAACGTTTATGGTTCGTTGAAAAATGCCGGTACACCACGTAGTTTGTACGCTGGAAAATGTGGAGTCGAAGTTACGATATATCCGTCCTTATCACACCCACGCTGATTCGCACAGGCGAGAGGAATGCGAAAAATGCATAATATAAAGACAAAACCAAAAATAAATCTTTACAGGGAAAAGAAAACGGGAATCTACACGAATTTTCAAGATTCCTGACATTGTGTGATTAGTAATTAGTCGGGTAGGACTTCGTCATCACATCGGGGGGCAGAGTTCGAATCCCAGCACCGCAAACTTCGGCGGCCGATTGGCGCAGTGGGCAGCGACCCTGCTTTCTGAGTCCAAGGCCGTGGGTTCAATTCCCACAACTGAAAAACGTTTGTGTGATGAATATGAATGTTTTTCATTGTCTGAGTGTTTATCTGTATATTATAAGTATTGACGTATGTTATTAATTAAAATATCCATCAGTCATCTCAGTTCCCATAACACAAACTACACCTACTTTGGGGCTAGATGGCGATGTGTGTATTGTCAAAGTGTCATTAATTTATTTATTTAACTTTTCTAAGTAATGTGCGTTTTAAGTAATTAAAACATCACTTGCTTCAACGGTAAAGGAAAACATCTTAAGGAAACCTGCATGCCTGAGAATCCTCCATAATTTTCTCAAAGGCGTGTGAAGTCCACCAATCCGCCCTGGGTCAGCGTGGTGGACGGCCTTAACCCCTTCTCATTGTGGGAGGAGACCCGTGCCCTGTAGTGGGCCGTTAATGGGTTGATATGATGATGATGATGATTATAAGTATAGAATATAGATTAGTATAAATGAAATACCGACAAACTGGCTTATAACCGTATGTTCAGTACTCAGTATTACTAAACTTTGTAACCAGATAGTGGTTTTGACTTTCATAAATCACAACATGGCGCGCTCAGTGTAAGCTGAAACGTGAATGTTGCGTGCAGTTCCCCCGCAATTTGCACTTTCGATAAACATTAGCGGCTGCGAGCGTGCCGTATCATCAGCGCACTTGCTTTGAACCGATACCGTACAATACATAGCAATTAAACATTACCGTAGAACACATAACGACAAGTATAAAAATGCAGGGAAAATAAAACGATGACTATACGTATTATAACATTAAAAAAGCATTTATTTTAAGTAGGCCTATAATACGCACTTTTGAAACGACAAGTCTGTCTGTTTGTAGTGACTCTACCATCGGTTTATTTATTTATTTACTTGCATACCCATGCCTTTACAGAGTCATAAGGCCCTGTCAGGGCGTAGCAAAAAGTAACAGTTTGACCCTTACAATTATTACAAATACACGCTTTCAGGATTAAGATTGTCATTTTAATAAATTATAATATTAAATAATTGCTCAGCCAATTGTTTAGTCCTAAAATTATGTTAAAAATTACTGTGGTATGTCATGAAAAGCAATTGAAATAAGGCGATTATTTAATTTTATATAACATATCTGATATTAGTGTATATTTATTGACAAGAAATTCAGCAGCTTTTCCCACATCAAACTATTAAAAATTTGAACAATTATACAAAATTGTTCAAATTTTCAAGACATCATTAGCAGAACTATAAGGATTCCACTGCTGGTCACAGTGCTCCTCTGTTATAGGAGAGAGGGTTTTTGTACATAAACACATACCGCTGTTGTCTATGATATGTTACAGAGTAGTACATATATCTATGTAAATTTTGAATATGGAATAATTCACAAACTATCGAGTTAAAAAAAGTCGTAGAGCAAAAGTTGTTAGTTTTATGTAAACAACTACAGGCCGAGAGGTTTCTGGTACTTTTTATGCGATTGTATAGCGATCGCCAAAATAGCTCTCAGATTATCTCTGATAGCTCGTTATATTTTGGCCAATTTACACAATCTTTATATATGTATTTCTTGTGTGCGTGTGTATGTCACTGAACTCCTGCTAGACGGCTTGACCGATTTGAATGAATTTTTCAGTATGCATTTGGGTGGCACCCTGGATGGTTTAGTTTCACAAATCAGCCCGACAGATGGCGCTGGGGTCAGCTAGTATCTTTATAAATTATCACCTAATTACCATTCTGATGCATAACCACAAATGATTACTGTGAAGGTTTATCAAAATTTATTCATCCGTTCAACTTCAAATCAGTAGTTTTTGAATGTAAGAGTACCAAACATCCATTCATCCATCCAAATTTTTGCATATATAATATTAGTAGGAGTGGGATGAATGAAATAGGTATGACAAATACGAATAAATAAGTAAATGATGACTTTGGTATGACATACATAACATTGATTCAAAATTCATTTATTTCAAGTAGGCCTACTTTATAAGCACTCTTGAAACGTCAGGTATGTCTGTTTGTAGTGACTCTACCGCCGGTTCGGAAAGCAGATTCTACCGAGAAGAGCCGCCAATAAACTCAGTAGTTGCTCTTTTCCAACATCAACATTTACAATCATTTTATATGTATATACCAGTAGTAACATTTAGTATATTTAATATGTTACTACAGATAATCGCGCAGCATCACCGTGCCGTGTGACAATACAAGTAGTAATGGGACCAGACTAGTTCTGTACCCATGCGCGCATTGTCTCACGAGGTCGCCGAGTCATTGTATTACGAACCCGCCGAAGAAACCCAATTATTCCATTTTGGACCCTTGACACTACCGGTTTGCACCACTGGCAGTGTAAAAGGTATTTTTTGATATCCATTACACTACCAACAAAAAATGCTGTGCTGCCATTCATTACTGTAATTTATTTATTTTATTTATACTCTTTATTTGCATACTACAATTATAAAAAGATAAAAAAAACCACAGACAGAAGCAGCATAAATAAGGCGGCCTTATCGCTTAGTAGCGATCTCTGTCAGGCCACCTCACTGTAAATTTATTATTTTTATTTTATTTTATTTTACGTATCATATTTATTTTTCCATTGTCTTTGAAGTTGCAATATGGTGATGAAAGAAACATTTCGCCAGGAATACTTGGCAATGAGCAAAGTATATACAGAAAGTTTTCAAATTCAAAATAAAAATTTAAATTCAAATTCAAAATTCATGTGTTTCAAATATAAGGCTAATATAAGCACTTTTGAAACTTCAAGTCTGTCTGCTCGTAGTGACTCTACCACCGGTTCGGAAGGCAGATTCTACCGAGAAGAAGCCGGCAACAAGCTGAGCAATTGTTCTTTTCCAACATCCACTATTTACATTTTACATTTTATTTTTACGTGTTACCTTCAAACCTGATGAAGTGACCTGAAGGTATACTTCTACGTGTTGATGCTTTATTTAGTATTCTGTTATTTAGTAAACTGAACACATTTTATAATCTATAACCTAATTCGATTAAAGCGGTCTTGAACTCTAAGATTATTGCTTTCGATGAAAAACGCTCAAAAAGCTGGCTTTGCCTCCAAAGACACGCGCGTTATTGCGAGTAATCAACACTCTATGATATCAGCAGCAACATCGGGCACCGAACCGACTTACGTACGTATCCATTAATACTAATAATAATATATAATAAAAATATATATATATATTTGCTAGAATTGTGGATCACAATAAGATTTTTACCAATAATTAAAATACACTACTACTCAATCTAATGCCAACGACATTCGCATACAAAAAAAAAAAAAAATTATAGTCTAAGATATGAAACTAAATTCAAGAGAGACATTAAAACCTCATTTCTACTTTTTACTGCTTTATAAAAACACTACCTACATCTCAGAAATAATCATAAACATACTGAAAATAAATATTGAAAGATATGTATGAACTGATAATAAAATAGGTAAAATGTTCGCTTACCTAGGTTTTTCCTTAAAACTAATTTCTTTTCCCACAGATGAAGTTTTTATTGTTAGTATTCCTTTAATCTGCAAGACCCGCTGTTCACTAATTATATACATATATTTTTTTTTAAACAACTCAAAATGTACATCCGATTTAATTCAAATATGCACTTGTCTTGACAATAAAGCACTGAAACAACAAACAAGACTCAAAAGGAAATAATTAATTGACACGTCACAAGGGAGTCCTTTTATTTTATCGCGAGAATATTTCCAGACGTAATTTACTGAACTTTTACTTTTAACGCGGCACGCGTGTACGCGGGAATGCGACCGCAGACTACTAAGCGTTTTCTTAATTTTCGCGCGCTGCGATATCATTTGGAGCGGCTTGAGCGTGAATAAAATGTACTTATTCTCGGTAGGGACAATTTGGGAATTTATAATTTCTGAATTTTCTATTCTAATCTACTTTTAATCGATAATTATAATCGATATCAAAATTAAAGGGAGTTCTATAATTCATTAAATATTTCTGTAAATTGGCTGAAACTCAACGATGCCGTTTTTTGTTTATATTTTTCATTCAGAGCACTGGTACAATCGTAAGATGATGACGTTACTAGCATGATATTAATCCAAAGATTTGGTTTTGTGATTAAGATTGATTATTTCCATAAAATTCTGCTTTAAAACGCTAAAATTAGGAAAAATGCCGCAGCGAAATTTAAACCGACCTATCGCAATTGGCTGTATAGGTACACATTTTCCAATTAAATTGTAATGCATTAAGATATTAAGGTAGGTATTATGAAGTGGAAAGATTTTTTTTGTTTGTTCGTACCTGATAGACTACGAAACTACAGACTGATTTTAACTATTTGTTGCCAACAGAAAACTTTTTCAAATTTAGAGTTCGTTAAGAGAATTGCAATAATGTAACCCAAAAGTAGCAACAACTTTTTGACTATAAAATTCGTCATTTAGCGTGCGCTGAAAAAACTATTGTTGAAAAATTACAATTATTTCTTACTTTTTAAATTTTGTTGTTGTAGTTTCATATTCATTTAGTTTTTAATTTTTTTTTTTCAATTTTAATTTTATTTAACTTATATTATATTATCGTAGTATTTATTTGCTCACCTTAACAGTCTTTTTTGTTTTAATTTTTGTCATATGGGTATTTGACCTGACTTGAAAGCATTTATTATTATAAATAAAAGTTATGTACCACATGATTACATTAGTCATTACTAGGCAAAAACCAACCTCGGGCAAACTGACGGTTTCCGCGGGATTTGTAAATTAACGAAATTAACTCGCGGGCAACTGATAGTGGGCATATAAAGAAATTGATAAAATTGGTTAGCTTAATTATTTAGATTATTCGACTTGCAATTTGTTGAGCGGTTACCATTTTCAAAAACAGATCAAGGGGTTTCTATATTTATGTCTGAGAATTTGGAGTGTGACTTGGAGTTGGAGTGTGAGAATTTTGTGTGTGTGTGTTTGGAGAGTTTGTGTGTGTGTGTGTGTTGGTTTGGATTTGAGTTTGGACGTGCTCCCCTCTTATACCTCTGAAGGTATTCTTATACCTTCACAGGAGCACGTTAAGCCGCGGTAAGTCTAGGTTATTAACACTAACATGGAGTAATGCAAGCACCTTTGGAACCCAGCATCCGCCGTTCCCCAATATTTGTGCCCTTTGTCGGAGAGAGCTTGTAGCCTAGTGGTTAACACTTCTGGCCCTCTTTCGGGACAACCAAGTTCGTTGGCCGACCCACACCTGTTAATTTTCGGCGTTATGTGCATTTTTAGCTTTGACTTTGACTCGACGCACGATCAAATAAGAAATGAGGTAATCTGTAGAGGTTCCTACATAGCTCAACGAGTTGCGAAGTATTTGACTTGGGAGTTGTGTCATAAAACTGACATTGTCACCCCCGTATCAGCAGAATAAATATTCCACGCACTTAATAGGAATGAGCATAATTTGGTGATGATATTTTATAATATTAAAATATTTATGAGTCATACATTTTATTGCAGTGCACAAACTTTTTTGGGTTGCTGATAATAAACACTTACGTCTGTCATGTTTCCATCGCCCGTTATCTTGAGAGATAAAATCTTCAAACACTGAATGACACATATAAATGGAAAACCCTAAAACAGATTGCGAAAGAAATGTCCAATCCAATAAATTGGGAATGGTTTGCGAGGAGTAAGATAAAACTTCTAAATAATGATTGTACCTAGTAGTTGGAAATTTTCGTACACTGTGCAGATCTTATTATAGAAAAGTCCTATTATAGTATAAAGGACTACGTAAACGATAAAAAAGCTTGGGTGTAAATTATTGCTCTAACCAGGTTGCTCTTCTAATAATTTAAAATGACATTGTGAGATGGTGATAACAAAAAAAAAAAAAAAACACTCGGCTAAGTTTGTTGTGGGCTTCTTCTTAGACCGGGACGCGTTTGGAACCCTCGTAGCTTTAGTTTTAAGTTTACGAATGTGGTTATCGCCATCATCTCACTACCGTGTAATTCTCATGTACGCATCAAAAGTGCCACGTGTGGGCCTACTTGAATAAAGATATTTTTGACTTTTATCGATTCGATCGTGAAAACAGAAAATTTGGTTTTCACATCAAAACCAAAAGGACCTTTCTTTGACCGACATCTGAACGTGCTCTCTTAGGCACCAATTAAAGAACAACATTCAACAAACATCAGACCACGAGCTCCAGAATTATCAACAACTTTCTGCAACTCTTAGTTAACAATTCAGTTTTTTAGTTTTCTTAGTAAAAGTTTCTTGTAACAGAGCTCATCCGGGGAACTACGCCATGCTTATTTCTGCCGAAAATCACCATTGTTGTATACCGGCCTGAAGGGCTTGGATGCTTTTTTAACTACAGGCAGGGGGGCAAGTGGAAGGCTACTACCCAGTCAGCATCCAAAATTTCCAAGCTCACCTGCCCGTGGTGCACCCTGCCGTCTAACCGAAGAGGCTCTTGCGACCGACCACTGACGGTATAACCACTTCGAATTGGCTAGGCTGAACAAATGGCACAGACCGGTGTCGGGCAGCAGGGACGAGGCGCCGGTGCGATCAGTCTAGCCCTACGATGACAAACCCGCTTGCCAAGCGTGGTCATTATCGGGCATAACTTCAATGGGAAGAAGAAATCAACCACAGCCCCTAGTTCCCGGCGGCCCTGCTATTCATGGCTCTGGCAGCGGTTGTGACCCCCAACGAGGTGGACAGACGACATTAAGCGTGTCGCAGGTAGCCGCTGGATCCAAGCGGCACAAAACTGTGGAATTTGGAACTTTTACAAAAGATCTATGTCCAGCAGTGGACGTCTATTGGTTGATATGATGATGAAGGTTTAACGGCCCAGGTTGATGGACAAAGGGCGGCACTTTATAATAATAATAATAATAATTTCATTTATTTGCATTAAACATGGGTTGTTTTGCTATAAAGGCGTGCAAAATTTTTTACGGATACAAATCTATTTATTCAATTAGGCAATTTATTTGTATTTAATATTAATTCATTTAGTTTCAGTTTCAATAGTAAAATAAGTAAATGTCAACAAAATAATCATTAATATAAGGTTACTTGAAATTCGTCAAAGGAAAATGCCATTCGAATCTAGATTATCAATACGTGCCAAATAAATGAAATGAATCTAGAAATTATCATTAATCCTTTTGACAAAAACAGTCATGGATTTGAAGTATTAATATTTGATATTAATAGTTGGAAGGACTAGCGTCTAAAGCGACGAGGGGAAAAAAAGAAAGAGAGGAGGGAAAAAAAGATGGCGCGGGAAGCGGGGGACGTTTGAGATTATTTGGCGAGATTTTAAAAGAGAAAAGGAAAAAGGGAAAGGATAATCCTTTCCCTTTTTCTTTTTTAAATAATAAGTAAAGGAGTAATTATTTTATGAGTTTAAAGTGGAAGTATATTGTGAGCATCGACAAAATTTGGTTTTTTATTTGGACTGGAGTAATTTTTACAAATGTTATAATATAAGTTTTCATTGTTTGGTTTGTCAAAAATGATAATTATATTATATTAAATATATTTATTAATTGGTAAATCTTTAACACGGTTTGTAGGACTATCAGCTAGGTCCGTCAATTATTACGACAAAAATAAACATTATTATCAGATTTTTCATGCGGAGCGACCAATGTATTGACGTGCTCTCGGAGGCATGGAAAATATATATAATCTCCAATTTCAGTTATTCAAATGATCTAAGATAGTTCTAGGAGTTATAAACGTCCATAAATAAATCATAATATTATGAGTTTATATACTTATACAAGTTCGCGTATTATGGTTTATCAAGTAGGTACAATAATAAATTGTATGGATTGTTTGTGTAATGTTACAAATTACAGTACAGCGGAGATCGATGTTCTCAGAAATCGCGTGCGTCAAATCGCATTCCGTAGCAAATTAACCAAGACAAGACGTGGTATGTACTATGTACCTACGTGTAACTGACTGTCATCTTTATATAGTTACGTTTGTATGTACTTCGCACTTAACAAAAGCTTCAGTGCCAAGCGTAGGTGCAAAAGTATTCGTTGTTTGTTGTGACTTCCTCTTAGACCAGGGGTCTTCCTACAATCGTTTGAAGCCGTCATCATCATCAAATCATTAACGGTCTTCTCCCCCAAAGAGAAGGGGCTTCGCTTTTCCAGTGCGGATTGGTGGACACGCACATCTTTGAGAACATTACGGAGAAGTCTTAGGCATGCAAGTTTCCTCACGATGTTTTTCTTCACCGTTGACGCAACTGCTTGTAAATTGCTTAAAATGCACATAACTTAGCAAAATAGCAGTTGAACTCCTACCCACTGGCCTATCACGCTTCTAGGCACTTTCTTAAAGCAGTTATTTAAAATTATTGATGCCATTTTCCACAATTATATTTCTAGTGGCGGTTTCCGGCGTTCTTCGTTAGAGTTTATTGAGGTTTTTTTACAAATCCCTTGAGAGCCTAGGACAAAAATAAGCCTTAATTACTCGGATTCGTTTGCTTCATATGCCAGAAATAAAATTGTTTGGTGCTTGTTTAGGGCGTAAAGTAAGGACAAACAAACGAACAAACTCATTTTCGCATTTATACTATTAGTATCGAATATACCTAATGGTAAAAATATTTTATGGACGTCAAGTCCATAAAATAATGATTAGGAAGAAATATAAAACTGCCAATTTAAAATTATATCAATAATAATAATATCTCTAGTTTTCTCGCATAAAAAGGGTATTTTTAATGATCTTCGAATAATCTTTGAAATAAGATGGTTCTGACTTTGACATACTTAAATGACTGGTTTGATTGGATTTTTAAACTGTTGTAGCTTGCCCTATTTGTAGCAGTTGAAATTTTAACCTCTTCCGGTCGACAAATTGATCTAATGTTTGGTACATGCACACCCATATTACAATTTATTAAAATATGCATCATTATCATCGTTCATCTTGTCAACCAATGGACGTCCACTGCTGGATAAGGTCTTCTTGAGGGAGTTTCAAATAGTATAGTCTTGTGCCGGTTGAGTCCAGTGGCTCCCTGCGACTCGCTTGATGTACCCACCTATCGACCTCGCCTACCAACGCGTCAATAGGTTCAGTGTCTGTTAATCAAATAGGGCTGGAAACAAAATGGCGGATTAAATTGAAATCAAATTAAAGAGCAGGCTCTGTGAACACCTATTCACCCTAAAGCCACACAGTTTATGTCAAAGTTTAATTAAGTCAACAAAATGCAAGGCGGCACTGTAGACCACGCAGTTTTGTATTTAAACTCGAAATTGCTTGACGAAGCATACGTGGCTCATATGTATCTAGTCATGGACATTGACCAACGTTGTGGGTATGAGCTCTAAGACCTGCGCCTTCTAATGGCCTGCGCCCAGCAGCGGACAACGCCTTTGTAGTGTCTCTTTGATTTCCTTCGCAAGTAATGTTTTTATCATGTATCATCATTGCGTCGTACAAGATTTAAACTGATAGTGCATATTTGCACTTATAGTTACAGAACAGATAACATTATTTTTATTATCTATGTCTGATGTGATCTATGGAAACTATGGTCTACGACATCATTGGTAACATGGTTGCCAAATGCCAGCTGTCACTTAAAATGTTCGAATTTCGATTGGTCAAGTTGTCATTGATGAGAAGACACGACGAATAACATCTTTTTTTCCTAAACTAGAACATTCGCAATTAAAAATTTTATATTGATTTCTTCTCATGAATTAAATTTTCATAATACGTACGAGTTCAATCCTTCTACAGTACGGATTCCCACCCCAATTATTGTATACAAAGATCAAAACTGCACCGATAAAAACGAATACATTGGAAGTTGTGATGGAATCTTATTTCGACGATACAAGCAGACGGAAAATGTCCACAGTGGAGGGCTACAAATGATTCGGGCATCGGTTCGTGGTATTCGTGAAACTTAAGTGAACATTCTGTTGATCGTTGGTCGGCGATCGACTGATCCTATGTGCGCGTGACGGTGTCATGAGCACAAACAACAAGAGACGCGGAACAAGCGGTTCCAGTTGTGCTGTCCCCGGGGTGCACGCGCTCGCCAGTGTGCCCACCGCGATGTCCGCGGACCTAGCCTCGCTGTTCGAGTGCCCGGTGTGCTTCGACTATGTACTACCACCAATCCTGCAGTGCCAGAGTGGGCACCTGGTGTGCTCCAGCTGCCGGCCCAAGTTGTCGTGCTGCCCCACCTGCCGCGGCCCGCTCGGCAACATCCGCAACCTTGCCATGGAGAAGGTTGCTAGTAATGTGATGTTTCCTTGCAAACATTCCAACACTGGCTGCACGGTCACACTGGTCCACACAGAGAAAGCTGAGCATGAAGAGGCGTGTGAGTTCAGACCGTACTCCTGCCCGTGTCCCGGAGCATCCTGCAAGTGGCAGGGTGGGCTCGATCAGGTCATGCCTCACCTTATGATGTCCCACAAGAGTATCACAACGCTGCAAGGCGAAGATATTGTGTTCCTAGCTACTGATATTAACCTACCTGGAGCTGTAGACTGGGTCATGATGCAGTCTTGCTTCAACCATCACTTTATGTTAGTGCTAGAAAAGCAAGAGAAGTTTGATGGCCATCAGCAGTTCTTTGCAATTGTACAGCTTATAGGTTCACGGAAGGAAGCAGAGAACTTTGCGTATCGGCTGGAATTGAATGGGCACAGGAGAAGGCTCACTTGGGAGGCGATGCCAAGGTCTATACACGAAGGAGTCTCATCTGCCATCATGAACTCTGACTGCCTGGTGTTTGATACCTCCCTAGCACAACTGTTTGCGGACAATGGGAATCTCGGGATTAATGTAACAATATCTATTGCCTAATAACCAACATTGCCATACTGTAACAATAGTAAGTACAGAACATACACTCAAACAAATTTCATTAAGTGTGTCCCCACTTATAAACTTATTTTCATCTTGATTCTTGAAATTCCAATTTGATAATTATGCATTGCTACATGCATGTGTTTGCATATGTGTCCATTTTTCATTGAATCAACACTTGCACATTGGAAATTATTCAACTACTTGCATCACAGAAAAGCAAAAGATGTAAAAAAGTAGTGTGGACTCACTTCAGTTTTAACTTTTTAAGTATAATTTAATGATACTGTTATGCCAATGAAAGGATACCAGAATAGTTAGAGTTACTATATAATATAATTATAATTTAAATCAATAAAATGTATAGAAGTGAATCAATATTTTTGTGGACTACACAATTTATAAATGACATGTTTCGTAATTAAATATTTAATTACTATATAATCCACATAAAAATAAGCCAAAAATAATTCTTTTCAATTTTATTATTTGTGTGTTCAACATTAGACATAAGTAGGGGAAAGGAATTTCTGTTTCTGAAGGCTCCGAAAGGCCCCAACTTGAAAGTTACATATTCCTCTTCCAAACAATGAACAAATTATTTGAACGAAATATTTGTATATATGTGTAATGAAGACATAACAGTTATTTTATTACAGTGCTAAACAGTTGTACACAATTATTATCTTCAACATAAACAGTCAAGTTTTCAGGGACTAAATAATCTAAAGTAGGCACTATTGGGTATATAACCATTAATAGAGTAAATTAGCTATGATCTGGAGTGACATCAGAAACCCTACTTATTACTAATATCATTCTGTTATGTTATACCTTGGTAACTACAGCCTCTAGATTTTGCTACTAAAAAGAGCTATTTATTATCTATTTATTAGATAATAAATAGCTTTATTATCTATTTATTAGATAATAAATAGCTAAGTTTACAATTCATAACAGTAGTTTCTCAGGAAAATTTGTGGGTTACCACTTGTACACCTGTCAATTTTGTTAATTTTTTGTGTATAACCGTTTTGCACTATTATTTGAATAATATTGAGTGCTGGTAGGTCATAAGTTGAAGAACACTCTAAAATATCATGTAAAAACATGCTTTCTGTGACATTAAATGAAATGGGTTATATTTAATTGAATAATTTTAACCGACTTAAGTGTCCGACTCAGGTGTCCGAATATATGCGATCTCATAATCATAAATGTAAAAAGGAATGTATTTCATTACACATTCACAGACAACATTTTAAACCTGACAAAATCCTGGGGAAAGTATTATAGTAGAAAGTGGTATAAAATCTCAAAAAAAAATTCACAATACATTAAACTTGTGTAAAAAGAAAAAAAATAAAACTTTTTCAGAATGTACAAAGCCCTTTCATATGATACTCCAATCAATCTTATTCAAATCTCAGTTAAGGTATCTTCTTAACCCTCATTTTTTTGTCACAGCTGATTATCCATAGACAGGACAGCCAAAGTCGCAGCATAAGGCTTTTACTCTTACCATCAGTATGGAATCTAAAAACTTCAAAAGCTTTGATCGCATTTATAACGCGAAGAAATGCGAGCACCCTTAAAGATAGAAAGAATAAAGTAAACAATTCCCTTAACAGACAGTTTTAAGGCATGCTTGTTTGAACTTTTCGTATTTGCCTGATAAAGACCTACTCCAATAATAAATCTTCGAGTTTAAAGTTGTACTATTTTTTTTCGTAATAATAATTTTGGGAAAGTAGAGCTTCGGACTTTGCAATTTAGTTTCGAGTACAGTTTTATATACAACCAAAATTAGCCCCTTGTATGAAGAAATTAATGTTTTTAATTACTAAATTCAAGAAAAATATTGTCACTGATCTATAAGCTGTTACTCATAAAAAATGTAATAAAGGAAGAAAACACAATTCGTTGACCGGTCCTTATATCAGATTGACAAGTGTGAGTTTTTCTACCTACCTTTACTTTTTCGATCGCGTCAAAGTTTACTGCGATGTATGTTATTGAAGGAGCGCCATCTGTTACAATACTGCGACATCGTACTGTCACTAGATGTTACTTAACACGATTATTCAAGTAATAATATCCCTCGATACAGTGGATGCAATTGAAACCATGATTTATTAGTTATTCATTCATACTTATGGTGAAAAAAACATCATCATCCTCCTCTCTTTGAGGGTTAAAGAGTTTAATCTCTCATGTTCTCATTTTCATAAACCCATTGCCGGCCCACTAAAGGGCGCGAGTCTCAGAATGAGAAGGGGTTAATGCCGTAGACCAGTACGTTGGCCAAGTGCGAATTGGCAGACTTCACACGACGCGACGCGGCGACGTTGGGAACATTATCGAGCACTCTGGTATGCAGCAGGGCTAGTACGGGCGGGAGATAAAAATTATGTCCCCCGATTATATCCCCTGACAAGGAATATAATTAACGTGTCCACCTGCTCAATCGCTGGAACATGGAATAGGAGAAGTTTACTCCGTTTATTAATACACATATATTATTTGGATATTATTTTCACTTATGCGCCAGTGCTCTGAGAGTTGATAAAGCTGTGGGAGAAGATAAATTTATATCCTTTCCCCGAGGATATAATTGTCTCCTGCCCATGCTAGCCGTGCAGGACAGAACATTTCCTCACGATGATTTCCTTTACCGATAAAGCAAGTGATATTTAATTTATTTAAACGCAAGTGCTTGCCGGGGCTCCAGCTCAGTTCGAAAAGGAAGCCGTTGTTAAAAAATTAAACAACGTTTATTTAGATGCAAGCACAATACAAAATAAAATTTAAATGACTGAAAATTATTATATTATTTATATTATTCAGTTGATAATTAATTCAAATGATAGAAAGTTAGTTATAAAATTTGTAAGCATTTGTAAACTATCTATGCATGACAACTTAATGTAAATGGAATATCCGTTGATTACGTCAGACGTTCAATGGAGAGACCTTTTTGACGCCTTATTCAAAATTAATCACATACGGTTTTACTTAAATACGTTAACTAATTAAAGTTATGAATTACCAGTAACAGTAACAACGTACATATAATTCAAAGCAATTTAATTAACGTTTCTAAGTGGCTACAACAAAATATTTCATATACTTAATTTTTTTATTCAGAAATCAATAATTAATTTTTAGACATATAGTCTGACCGTTGAAAGAAAGCATTCCTGACAAATCTATTTTTATTCGGACGATGTATGTTGAACTTTCAAGTGACGTTGCTTTATGATAAAAATATTCTTCACTACTATAGTATGTTAACATGATATTAATAATATGAACTTACATTTTTTTTTAATATTATAAAATAAAATAAAAATAAAAATAATTTTTTAATATTATTGTGCTAAATTAGTGTTAAAATTTTTGAGAGAATAATATTTTTTAGTTCATTCTACGCTCTTGCTAGATTATGTCTTCTGTTTATTACGGACAGACTTAAGGACGCATTCTTTCAACCGCAGGACTGTACAGACATTAATTATTTAATGATCATAGAAACGCATTGTGTAGGTAACTCCTTGCAATTTGTTTGAGAATGTGAAATTTTTTAAATTATATAATGCAACAATTAAAAAATGGAATTTCAATGCGTTATGATAAAACGCGCAATATTTGACTGGATCAGGAGGCTTCCATCGGTAAAAGCAGTATTATTTTATAGTTTTATATGCCATACGTTTATGTCACTCAAATAAGAATTATCAGTATAAAACAAGAGTGGCACAATATTAAATTAATACTGCTGCGATGGTAGTAGGCCCCTTTTAGTTGAACTTTATAACACAAATCACCACTTATTTTACTTTCATGGTTGTGCAAAATCCTTTATAAATAACATTTCATCATGATCATAGAAGAATGATAATTACACTTCGTTAAATTTCAAATGATTACTTAATTATTTTTTCATGACAAAACTTTTATAAAATCTGTGTATAAATTATGTTTCGACGTTATGAAAAATACTTGTTGAAAATTATTAAAAATGAATATACTGCACTTTTCTAAGATCATGATGATTTTTAAACAAAGATTTAAATCGTAGATATGACCTGGGTAAAGTCACCAGCAGGGGAACCTGGTACAGCAAGGGAACTGAGTAGTAGTAGCATGTGGAAACATGATAAACAACGTGAACGTGATTTGATTGATTTATGCTAGCAAGCAGAATGCGATTATTATACAGATTTAATTTTGTAAGCGATATTTAGGATACCTGTCTCGTAGAGGGCGCGACTCGTTACCGCCACAGTCTAGCATAAATCATCCTGACACCACTGTGTTTCTAACAATCGATCATACAATAGATTTTTGATATTATTTCGTATGTCATTCAATGTGGAATAAGATGAGGTCATATCTACAATTCAAATATTTACTTAAGGCTCCGTACGTGGGCACTATTGACAGCTCACAATACAAATTTATGATAAAAAGATTCGAAAGAGTTAAATTGAGCTGTCGCAGGACGCCTGGAAGATGTGAAACATCGAAACTTTCACGTATATTTTATCCAATATTCTTCAGTAAGCGTGATATGAGAAATCCATCTAACCAAGTTATGAAAGGAAACATTTATTAAATTTTCTATATAAAAAAATCCTATGATAGGGTAGCTCGATTCGACGCCCATTGTGCATTTCTATGTATAAACAGTAAGCAAAAAAAACTATTCTATTTTATTTACGCTAACAGCCAGTCTTAACTGCCGAATTAGATGTTTCACATTGCAATTTTTTTTTCACTAACTACCCTCTTCTAAAAGCCATAGTCATAAGATTTATTAAGTTTTTTCTATTTAAATGAATTTCAACTTAAAAAGCGCGTCACCTCTCTATCTGGAGAGAGGGATATGTAGCTTAGCTGCTCTGCATACCCCCACCATGCTGCCTGTTCGGTGCAATGGGGGTCGGTGACCGAATGACTTACAGAATACGAAATAAACGTGTGACTTAAGACGGATAAACAAGGACCGTGGTCCTTAGAAAAGGCAAAATGCACAAACATCGCTTCTAACTTCTACTTAAATAAAAAATATTACCCAATGTGATAACGTCACATTTGGTTATTTATTAATTTACTTAAAGCTAACATGTTAGCAATAGCGGTCAGCTAATAAGAATCGTTAGATTCTTAAATCACGTGAGTAAACATGATTTGAATAAGGCAGCACGCCGGCGCTGCGGCGGCGATGGAATCGTCCGAATCGGGTAGCAGTTTAAATTTTTATTTTCTTTTCTTGGCGCGTTATGAAAGTAATTTGTGTAATGTAAATAATTATTATTCGTATTTGATCTCGTCTATTGTATGACTCGGATCATATTAATTTGAACGCGTAAAAACATTTATTATTATCGCAAAAGAAGTGTTACTTCTTACGTGCGTACATAAAGTACTACTCGAATTTATGACAATAGTAGTGACTTTTGTTTAAATACAAAACTCTAAACTATGTTGATTTGTCTAAAAAAAGGGTTATCCTTCACAATTTTGAAAGGACAGCACTAATTTTAGACTTGTCAATTGAATTTAATTCAGTGTAAATATATATACTATATGTAAAATAGAATTGGCACCATTAACTAGCTAAAACCGACTGATTGTTTGTACATAAAGATGGTACTGCTAATTCTGTTGCACACAACTCTTTTATATGTCTAAAAGTTTGGTCATTTCAGGAAGTTACTTGTAGAAAAGAAAAGCATTTATTTATTGTTTATTTAGAGAATTGTGTGAAACAGAATACACAGCAATATATATTTTCACGAGTGATAATTTTTTTAATATTTTATGCCATGGTGATGTAAACAATGCTTTAAAAATATAGCTCAAAAATATCTTGAAGAAACAATACCCCATTGTTTCACACGTCCTCATTTACAGTACTTTGAGCGTGGAACTGTCAAAAGTGTCCTCGTACGGTGCCACGAGTATAGTCTACCTAGTGTAAATTACCGCTTGTTTTATTTATGCAAAACGCATGTTAATTAATTGTAGAGTTATAAATTCACTCCAAATTTAGTATTTGTTAGTCATTTATAGTGTAAGTGATAAAAAAAATAAACTGAAACAAGGGAGGTTTTTAATCGTCAGATAACTTTTATCAGGTTCCAATTAATACGTTTTGACAGATAGATTAACTGACGATTAAAGAGTTAGCATATGAAGGGTCGAAAAAAAGATTCTAAGACGCCAAATAAGTTTTAGTTTGGTCTCTTGGCTTCTTTCACGGGCTTAATAGGGCACTGCTTCACTTTAAAAGGATTTCAAATGTGAATGGTATTTGAAAAGTCTACTGTAGGTATTGTAACGCATTATGGACTATATTTTGTCTCGATTTAAACAAAATGCTTTTCGAGACATCACTAATTGTGTTCTAATCGCCTGTGTAATGTTTATTTTCTACGAGTCAAATACATGCCTGTCGACTTAAAATCTTTCAAATACCTCTTTCCTGCTCTTGGCATATAAAGACACCAATAAGGTATGAAGTTGTATTATTTAACTTTTCTACTTATAAGGTAAAAACCAAGGTTAATAAAAGATTTTGGTTGTATAAATAAATTTTTGTAATGTACCTTTTGTAGTTTTAATAATTTCCCAGCAAAAAAGTAATCTGCCTCAGATTTTAGTTAATTAAAAAGTGCTAACGTAACTTCTTCTTTTCGTGCCTCTCCAACTAGCGAAGGTTGGCCGTCAGTTTTTGATAATTTTCCTTTTCTCTCGCGAGGCTTAACAGCTGGGCGGCACTCGCGATCCCAGTCCACTCACTAATGTTGCGCAACTAAGACTTCCTCTTGCGACCGATTTGCGATTTGCTCTTTCAAGCAACTTTGCCCATCATTATCAGTTGCAGTTATCTGTATCTATCATACCGAAGCACATGCCCTAGATAAGCAACTTTTTTCTTTTTGACGGTCTTCCAAAGTTCGCGCTGACAACCAACTCGTCGCAAGACTTCCTCATTGGTAACCAACTGATTTTCAGCATGCGTCGATAGGCCCACATCTCGAATGCTTCTCGACGTTTCCTGAGATTTGATGGTCCAGGATTCGCATCCGTAAAGAAGTATTGGCCATAATGTAGAAAGCGTTAACGTAATGCGATGCGGCTAGTGAGCACTTTTTTCATGCTTTGAAAAGCACTACGGGCGACTTCTATCAGTTTTAATTTCTGTTTCACTGTCCCATTTTTAACTTAACTAAAATGTTTTAATTTCTCATTTGTTTAATCGTTTGTTACCCATATTCTTCTCAACTGCTGAATGAATTTCTATTTCGTTAATAACAACCGCGAACAACGTTCTGTTCGTGACTTTTAAAAATGTATCTTTCAAGCGTCATACCTAAGTTATTAAGCGTACTAGTAAGATGTCACGAGGACACGAACAAAACAAGAAAAAAGATCTAATAGAACGCCGTGAGTTTTGAATTGAATAATAAAAATTATTTCGCTGACCTTTGCATTTTGGGATTACTTAACCTAGGACACACGATCCAGTTAGGTAGGTCCAATTACGAGAAGGAGTTGAAACGCCGAATCCAACTCGGATGGGCAGCGTTCGGGAAACTTCGTGACATCTTTTCGTCAGAAATCCCTCAGTACCTGAAGACAAAAGTCTTCGAACAGTACGTGTTGCCAGTGATGACCTATGGCTCTGAAAAATGGTTGATAACTATGGGCCTCATAAGAAGGCTCAGAGTCAATCAGCGGGCGATGGAGAGAGCTATGCTCGGAGTATCTCTACGCGATCGAATAAAAAATGTGGAGATTCGTGGAAGAACCGGAGTTACCGAAATAGCTCAACGAGTCGCGAAACTGAAATGGCAATGGGCCGGGCACATAGTTCGGAGATAGGATGGACGTTGGTGTCCCAAGGTGCGGGAATGGCAGCCCCGAACTGGTAAGCGCAGCGTGGTCGACCCCCATCGAGGTGGCGAGACGACATTAAGCGCGTCGCAGGTAGCCGCTGGATCCAAGCGGCATAGAACCGTGGAACTTCCAACAAAAGACCTTTGTCCAGCAGTGGACGTCTATCGGTTGATAGGATGACGATGATGATGACGGTGCTTCGTTTTTAATAGCATTTTCACGAAAGCATAGTTTTGTAACATTTTATTTTCTGATATATAAATAAAAATATTTTTCAGTAAAACATGCTTTTTGAGTTAAAACTGTTTTCTTGAAAGAGTGCGATAGAGATTTTTGGTTTACGTTACTGAAAATACTTACAAAAACAACAAAACAAACATTTTGATAAATAATTTATTAATACTTTAGTTATAGCTCACTTCTTCAAAGAAACAACAAAAAAAGTATAATAATTAAAAGTTGTATTAATAAAGTTTTGAATCAATAATGAGAAAATTATTTAAAAGCCCCCAATTTATTGCAATCTGTTGGAATTAAAAAAAAATAATAATGTATCCTTGATCGCAGAGTTCTTTATACGAGATATTATCTAGTAAATATTGTTATGGGTATATTAGACTCACTTTTTTTTTTACTAAACACAGACGTATACAAGCGTATAGTGTCGCACTTTTACTTTTTTTTTTTAATAAAATCCTCATTAGCCGTTTCTGTAACTTTGGTAAGCGTTGCTTGTTTTTTTTTTGACCGAGTTATTTTAAAGTTCTATCGCTCGATTTTATTTTTAAATAGGCATCGTGCATTATATGCATTCCACACGTTCTGATCTAAAATTTGTTGTGTGTGCTTAGTAGAAGATTTGCACTTAAACATATAATCATGGTTTTTAAAAGTAACAATGACGTCGTAAACCGGAACTTACACAACGTGCAAATGAATTAAGAAATATTGTTGAAGTGTGCATAAGTATATTTCATTAGGAATCACCCTGCAAAATATGTAATCAAAAGGAGCATATTTTTTTTCCATACAAACTAATATAATACATTCACAGTGTACACTTATGACAACCCTATTGAAGATAAAATACCGACACGTGGATAGTACCTACGCTACGCAACGCGTACCTAATAAAGTGACAAGTGTCACCTGGTTTTAACTATGCATGTGATGTTAGGATTGTATCTGTTCTTCTTTTAGTAAAAACTTTGGCAATGGTTTCGGTTTCACAGATAAGTCACAGAGACAGTACATAATGTACCTGTGAAGTATTATTTCGGTTTTCATTTACACGTTGCATAGCTCATTTTAAAGTTGAAATTCGCCCGAACTTCTACCATACAGCGCTATTATTGACAGAACTTTCAAGTAAAATTGCACAGAGTTTTTAATTTGACATTTAATCAGTATAAATTAAATTTTGTTTTATTTTTAATGTTAAATTAGCGCTATATATTTTTTTTTTACAAGTGTACGTATTGATAATGATAATTTTTTAGTAAGACACGTAAACAATTAAAGAAGTGTTATCAAAAGTCAACACGCCACATCAAATTTACAATGCCATTCGATAAAGTCCGAACTCTTTCTTTCAACATATGAACTTTATTGAAACTGTTTGTAACATCAAACAAGAATTTTGAAGTTATTTTTTTTCTTTTCTATTTTATACGTTCGTAACGCTTGTATAACTTGCTGTTTACTAGTCTGTGGTAGTAAGGTCGATATCTTACTGTTTACTAGTCTGTGGTAACAAGGGCGATGGTAAAAGACAAGCGCCGGTCGGTGATCCGCTGTCGTCTAATATAGACTTTCGCTCCTTTTGGTCTGGACTGAACGGATCTCTCCCCTGATCCTCAGAATCAAATTGTCTATGAAGCACCTCAAAAGCCTCTAACATTTCATCCTTATTAGCAGTGACTAAACTAAACTCATCAAATTTCTCAAGTTCAGCTAAATGTTGACTCGTTTGAGGACTGAATGGGTCGAAAATTGGATCTTTTTTCAAACCGTCCGGGGAGAAAGGGTCTTTTGGCTTTGGTGGGTCATCTGCCAAGCTGTTGTCACCGCTGAAGTCGGATAAGTCAATATCATAGTTGATATTACTTAGTCCGGGAGCTAAGTTCTCCGAACCAAATTCATCAGGTGTCATCAGTTCGTCAATGGATCTAGAATCAAACGGAGTGAAGCCAAGAGGTGAAGGAGTTAGTACTTCAAAGGAGCCAGTGCGTTTGAGTTCCCAGGGCATTTTGTGTGGTGATCTCGGTGATGATTTCTCCATGGTGTGGAAATCTAGAATTTCATCACTATCCATCTGACCGATGGTCACCATCACTGGTCCTTGAACTTGTTTGGATGCAATAATTTCTATATCTGGGACACTACTAATTTCTGCTGATTCGACGTCTGGAACTCTACTTATACCTGCGATTTCGATTTCTGGAACTCTACTTACTGTTGGAATTTCGATCTGTGGAATTGTCGTTTTATCCAGTTCTTGAGTTAGTGGGACTGGATTTTTTTCTGATACTTCAAGTTGAGAGACTCTAGTATTTTCTGCAATTTCCGGTATCTGTGTCGCTGGATTTTTATCCGGCATAAGGTTATCTGGAATTGGATTAATATCATTTATATCCTGTTTCTGTATTGGATTAACAATATTTATTTCCAAGTTTTGAAACTGCGACGCGTCTTGTTGCGTTGGCACGGTTGGTTCAAGTTCTAGGTCAATGAGAGGGGTGGTAGAGTTTCTTAACGACGCGAGCCTTGGAGGTATTCGCCGTGGTTTTATTTCTAGTGGTGTTTTCGCCAATACATCTTGAACCTTGTTGGCTATTTCTTTCTGTAAACAAAATATGTTCAGTTCTTAATTATAAGTTTTCCCTATACTTATAATATTATAAAGAAGTAATATTTTTTGTTAGTTTGCATCTCCAAAATGACCAGACAGATTTTAAACATTTTTATCAATAGAAAGCTTTTTTTTATCAAGATTACTTCTAGATAGAGAGGCTATGTTTTATTTCAGTAAAAAAACGTCTGAAATAATCCTAATAATAAACGTTTGTCACAGTTTCCTACAGAGTGTAATGAATTCGCACTGCAACAATTACCTCAAACGTTTCAGCATTTGCCGCCAGCTGGTGCGCTTGAGCCCTCAAGGTCTTGACTTCCTCCATGAGCTTTTCAGCCTGCAACTTTTGCTCATCCGCCTCGCGCACCGCACCGCACAGAGATAACGCTGCGGCCTGGTGTAGACACGTGGCATATTTATTTACTTATTATTTTAAATGTGGTGTACAATAAAAGTATATTCATTTAGTTATTTATTTTCATTAGGACTACCAACAAAATTATATGTATTTTAGTTATTAAATTGATATTGTTGACGGCCGACTGGCGCAGTGGGCAGCGACCCTGCTTTCTGAGCAGTGGCGTGCATAGAGGGTGTGCACAACGTATGCAGATGGCGATAAGTGAAGAAAATCTCCAGTACGAGTTGTAAATACTTAAGGATAGGCTTTTTAAACCTCTTAGAAAGCCTATCCTTAGGTTTTTTATAACTCTTACTGGAGATTTTCTTCATTTTATATCATCTACATACCATTTGCATACCCTCTATGCACGTCAGTTTCTGAGTCCTAGGCCGTGTGTGTATTGTAAAAAAAAAATATAGATTAGGTTACTTATGGCCTTCGGTTACTAATGCCACATAATTTCAGTATGTACGATAACTTAATTTAATACAAGTATTTAAATGAAAGAATTTAACTACCTCTAATACAGTACAAGTACAATAAAATATATATATATATATTATATATTACTAAATATGATTGATATATATATATATGTGAGTGAGTTGCCGCGGATAAATATAAATATAAAATTACACACAAGTAACAATAAAAAATTTAAACAGAAATAGTGACTTATATAAGGAATATAATAAATAAAATAATAACGAGTCACCCTCTAGCGAAGTGCCAAACGTATTAATAATTTTAGTTTTATTAATACGTTTGGCACTTCGCTAGAGGTGCCAAACGTATATGTGCCATATTTTACTAGTATATCGATTCATTCATTTATAATCTGGATGAAGTCACTTACCCACGTACTGCCGCCGATAGATGCCGGCATTGCCATGTAGCAGTCGAACTCCTTCTTGTCCATATTCAGAGACTCAGCTGTTAAGTTCTCGATGAACGATACTGCGCAACACTATAATAGAAAGATAGTTTTCTGGGTGCATTTTCCATCTACTTCAACTTATTCGATCGTGAGAAAGTAGATGGCGCTACAGTCGCTATAAGACTGATGTAAAAGTCATATACTAATCGGCATCGACGGTAGGCGAGCTGTAGGTTATTTGGGAAAGCGCATCCTGTCGGTTCCGAAAAAAAAATTATATGCATTTCAAATTTATAAAACTTGATAATTCCTCCAAGTGTAGTTAAAAACTAATATAAAAGTTCTGTAGTTTGTTTTGTCGACGAACATCGACCATGTTAATCTATCCGATCAACAGTAGTCGGTTCAATTTCATAGTGTCGGTACACCGGCAGGAGAATTTGTCATTTTATATTTATGCTTTTAACTTTTTTATTGTAAATTTTGCTTTTTTGTGAGAACTTGTTTTTTAAATAAATTGTTTTTAAATTTTTTTTATGGTATTATAATAAATACGAATAAAAATAACAAATATCGGTTGAAGGGAAATTTAAATGAAAAATATGAGTAGATAAACGACAGTCATGGTCACTATTTTACATCACGCGAGATGTTGGGTTTATTGTGTTTATAACCTATTTATATCGATGCAACGTCATAATGTTCTGAAACCATACAAAAAAATCTATAAGCAGTATAACATCTGTTCGACGTAGGTACTACACAGTGGCGTGCATTGCATATATGCAAATAAGCAGTGCATACCCTACCCTCAGGGTCTTAAAGAACCTTCAGATAGGACCATTAAAGTTTTGTAATTAAAAAACACTGAGTAAAAAATATATGAAAGCGCCATCTAGTAATGAGCGGCCAAACTTCTAGGTCAATTGTCGCTAGACAGGCGACAGCGCAACCAGCGCGCGCGAGGCGTAGGTATAGCTTATAAAATAAAATTTTCTACTTCGTATTTTAATTTTTAACCGTAAATGCTAAACATTTACCTTTTAAAACACGTAAAAATACCTATATTATCATTTAAATCTCATGTTATCGATTGCAGGGTAAATCAATTATTATGAATCACTCGACATATGACGCCATCTACTGTTGCATAGAAATATCAAATAAAATAAGCACGCCCAAAGAAAGAATCGTTCTGCTAGATGTGTGCGTGCAAGTTAGTAGTGTGTGTCGTGTAATGTTATAATCGTGCGCTTGTACTTACAAGATTAGCATCGGTCTTGTGTGAACAGTTTCATTCATAAATTCTCTATGTATAGGTGTCTATAAGCACTGCTTACGGAAGTGGATAATCAATTACGTGTTTGATTTTTTTATGAAAAGTATTCCAGGAATTATTGGAAAGTGAGAAAGTTAACAATAATTATTGTTTATATTTATTGTTGACATATCAAAATAAAATAGCGTTCGTACCCTTACTTACAAAAAAATTAAAGACATATTTTGACTAATTTCGATTGCAATATTATCATTAGCATATTCAATCGCCATTATTGTTTACCTTCGAACAATGCTCTATGGCGTTGGTGATAAAAAAAAGGTTAACGTGCATAAATTCAGCAACTTATAAAAGTTTGAGTAGTGATAGTTTAATGTGTTAACGTTATTTTATAGTTTATTCATTCATTTTATAATGAAAGCATATTCGTGCGGTCTTTGTTTGGGTTCAGTGTGCCTGGAAAAAGTACTTAGAGACAACTTTAATTTCTATCCCTTTATCGTAAAATTAGAAATCATTCGCAAAGGAAGGTGTGTACCAATGTTACAAATATCCACAAAAATAGGTGATAAAGTAAAACGTATGTGTAATAATAAATTTTACGAAAACTAGGTATTCTTGACTAAGCGGCTTTGTACACACCAATCGATTATTTTGCTTTCCTTTTGTTTTATTGTCCAATATACGTAAAGTTTGAAATGATAAAGGATATTGTGATATTAATAATTTTCATCAAGACGCTAAAAACATGTTGGAAAAAAATATTATCATCTTCAGTGTGCTTAGAAAATGCTGCCGAATGGTGTGTCATAATTTTGTGACGTAAATCAGGGTATGTACTTTTATTCAATTAGCAGTAGATAGACGATAGTATTAAATCAATCAAAAATATAACTTTCGTAAAGTAATTTGAATATAAACCGACATATCTAAAATATAAATTTTACTTTATGTTTGTGCTGAACACCTTGTGCATACCCTGGGTCCAAGGGCTATGCACGCCACTGGTACTACATCAAATACGAGAAAACATTTTCTGCCAAAGCCAACAACCAGAACCTTTCACTATGGCATGGCACTTCGATATAAAATGCCAAATTCCCCTGCGGATGTACGCCGCACACGGCGTCCTTTTGACGTCCTTTTGAGGCACGGGCCAAGGCGGCACGACACAAAGACCGTTATAAGCTAACTTTAACTCTAAATATTATTGAAAATAACTAGCTGTTGGACGCTACAGAATTGAAGAACACACCTACAGAAAACCGCGTACATGACTAACAGTGGATCATCAAAAACCACTCCACTTTAGTATGGTTTCTCAAACAAACGTTTAATCACTTCATACCATTTAGCAGTTGACAGTTATTATTTTACCTCTATTGTTCTAAAAGTTTAACATAAAACGGGAAAAGTTTCTAAGCTAGAAACATTCCGCGGGTGTGAGAAGAGAAGTGCGCGGGACGTTTCTTTGTTTTTGGACACAATGCACTGCATTCAATAATGGCTCAATGAGGGTTCTGTATGTTCCTAATTCTCCGGTAATTCCGTGGTATTAATACATACCAGATTGGTGAAGTAGTAACCCCCCTCTCCGGTCATGAGGCGCTGTGCGTTGCAGAAGCGGGTCACGAAGTTTATGTTGCTGACGAGACGCGGCGGGTTCGCTTTCAGCACCTGGACAATGACCTTTGTGAAAAAACTGTAATAAGTCCTGTTTTTTTAAGGGGTTCCGTACTCAAAGGGTAAAACTGGACCTATTACTTAAAGTCCACTACAACTAACTCTCTGCCAAAAATCGTCCCGTGCGTCAGAAAGCACGTTTAGCTGGTCCGGCGCCTGATCTCTTTCCGGTCGCGTCGCATCCCATCGGACGAATCTGAGGTATATAAGTAACTCACTTTTCCCTCTCATAGTGAGTGCACTCTATAGAAACTGTTTTAGGCCAAAAATCAAGTTTATTGGTTGCTCACACACGCACACGCACGCGAGCACGCACACACGCACGCACGCACACAAACACACACACACTTTCTCATTTATAAGGATTGTTTTACATAGATTTGTATAATTTTTAACATTCCGTATTACTTGGCACTTTATTCCGCCTAGAGCCCCCAATTTTGGTGGTCTTTGGGAATTCGCTGACAAATCAGTGAAAATTCACCTGATCAAAGTCGTAGGAAAGTCTACTCTTTCATTTGAAGAAATGGCAACTCTATTAATACAAATTGAAGCATGTTTGAATTCAATATCCATCGGTGAACTTAGCGATCATCCGAATGACTAAACGTGCAAGCTTCTTTTTTGGATATTCCGCGGTAAAAGATTAGCGCTTCGGCTTCCCTGCCAAGGGAACCGTATGCGATCTCCGGCTTCCTTCACCGTTGGAGCAAGTAATATATTGATATTTGAATTGCTTAAAACTTAGAGGTACGCGTACTGGGATTCGGACCCCCCCCCCCCCCCCCCCCCCCCTCTAAGTTAAGTCCAAGTTCTAACCACTGCGCTACCGCCGCTTCCAATCAGTGCAACACTCACGGTGAATATGAGCGCGGGCAGCAGGTCGTCGGCGGATGCGGGCGCGCCGCACAGCGCAAGCACGTGGCGACACGCGCGACGCACGCGCGACAACTTTCCGCCCGGCGACGGCGCGCCGTCCATTGCCAGCAGCTCTGCACGAGCACGCGTCAGTATTACATGCTGATATGATGAAATTAAACCAGCTCACGAACAAAGTAGTTACTTTATTATTTCATTATTGTGTATTACTAAATTACTCTAAACACTTATATACATCGGACAACCTTCCTCCGCCAAACCACTCTCAGAATCCCCTATCTTTTTTTTTTTTTTTTTAATAACGTTAGGCCAGTGCTTTAGGACAATCATGCCCGTTAGAAAGCAATGATGAGGTCTAGGTTGTAGCACGCTTGCCTAGAAAAAGCCTATTCACTCTAGCCTTGAAGGTACTCAAAGTATACGTGGCTGGAAACACAGTATCAAAGTAACACAGTATCTTTTTCTTTCCCCCCGTTTACGACTTTCCCAGCAATCCCACCGCCGCGCCAACTCACGTTGACCAATCGGAAGAGAGCTGGGAATTGGCGGTTAACTGACTTAACCAAAATTATACAAAAATACTAAAATTATATCCGTTTTAAGTCAAAACACTATATTGATGTTTACAAAATAATTACGAAATTAAAGAAATCATTACATTTGTTTGTTAGAATATTTTATTGCGCACACACATTACACAAAGTAAACACATATAATACAGAAGAAACATAATAGAAAATGGGGCGTGCAAAGGCGGTCTTAACGCTTAAGCTATCTCTACCAGACAACCTTCGAAGTTAGGAAAGCTCTCCTAGCTTCAGTTTTAAGTTAACGAATGCAGTTATCACCATCATTAACATTAGTGCAACATGTTAAATGTATGAACGCTTCATAAGTGCATGTGATAAGGTCCACATGAATACAACATTTTAAATTTTGAAAGACGAAGAAACGGGTTATTGCAAAAATATGTATATATAATATTTCATATATGTATATATATAATGCCGGCTATGCCCCGCGGCTTCACCAGCATTCATCGAGCACGTAATTAAGAACATACATGACTAATATTGAAGCAAACCACTCCACTTTGGTAGTGTTTCTTGAACAGGCGGTTAGTTAATTCACTACATTTAGAATTTGTTTTTTTAACTGCGGGCGGGTTTCCATCCCTATATCGTTAATAACACAAAAACTGGCACGAAGCGATTTTTTGTGCATCTTCTTTTCTTGGCATGGCTGGGGTTTGAAATACCCTTCCGAGTTCTGTGTTACCTAATTCTTACAACCTTGGTTTAAAACAAGAATGAATACGCATCTTCTAGACAAGCGCGTCCCATCTTAGGCCACATCTACAATTTAACGGTAAAAAAAAATAGTTTAGAAAAACAGGGAGACGCAAACAAACAGGGACAACGAAGAAGTACTCTATATACTATGGTATGGGTAATTAAGCTATTTTATACACTTATTTGTTAATTTACTTCACGCAATGATCAACTACAACTTTAACTATTTTAAAACTATCTTATAAGATATTATTTGTAATCGAAGTATGTCAGGAGCAATTTAGTTCAAAATTAAATACTTGTGATGAATAACGTATTAATTTTGATAAGAATGAATGTTTTTAAAAACACCTACAGCAAATAATGCATTATTTTACGAATGGAATTAAATTATAGAAATAATGTTATATTATAGTAAGTCAACCTTAAAAGATAAGATAGATAACCCATATGCATTGGCGGACAGTTTTTATTGCAAATTTTAAATGGGAACGATTTCTTCATACACATTTTATACCGTTCTTTCACCGTTGCGCCAGGAAGGTCGCCAGATTTATTAACCTCCCACGTCCCAAAGGGCTTTGCCAGAGCTATACCATTTGCGTAGACAACAGAAAAGGTGCAGATTTTGCAACAGAAAAGGTGCAGTGTGGAGGAGTCATCTCCCCGTAACACCAACGGTATGCGGTCTGCGCTTTGGTGAGTGCCGGTACTTTCAATGAGTATACAAAGTAAACTCACTATATACCGGCTAAGTGAAACATGGCTATACTCACCACTAATAGCCTTGTACAGCGGTTGGCAGCCAGCAATGTTGGCGCGGTCGAGCTTGCACTCCAGGTGTCTCTTCCCAACCCAGCTAAGCTGTTGTATTCGCTCGGACATGGCTCTGTCGAGACGTTCGTCTTCAGTGCCGCCCGGCGAGAACACCACGCCCGGCAGACTAGGTAAAAGTAACAATGAGCCCTTTATGCTGAATTCATCTTCATCATCATGCGCCGCCTATTAACGTCCAACTGCAGGGCACAGGCCCCGTCTCTCACAGAAGAGACAGTTTTGGAGCATAGACCAACCACAATTTGAAAAACTTTTATTCTACAATTTTTTTTCTTTTCTCTGAGAATAGAGAAATAGCTTTAAAAAGTTGACATAAATACGCAGTGACAACCCGCTGTATTTCATTCGATGTCAGATGAGTTACGGATTATTTATTTATTTAACAAATTTTATTATATATGGATTACTATGGCCCACCTAAAAGATTATGATCTTAGTTTACGTAGAAACCAAAATCAATATTTTCCAACACACTTACGGGCAGGAACACGTGATTTCAATCCATATATTTATGTTTGACTAATTTATTTTTAGTTGGGTAAGTATAATCTTTAACATCATCAAATAAACCCATAACCGGTCAACTACAGACTACTAACTGCGGGTCTCCTCCCACATAGAGAAGGGGTTAAGGCCGTAGTCCACTACGCTGGCCCGGTGCAGATTGGTGGACTCCACACACCTTTAAGAACATTATGTGGAACTCTCAGGCATGTTGGTTTCCTCACGATGTTTTCCTACACCGTTGAAGCAAGTGATATTTTAATCACTTAAAACGCACAAAACTTAAAAAGTTAGAGGTTCATGCTGGGATTCGAACTCGGCCCCCCTAATTTGAAGTTGAGCTTCAAATTAGGGGCACAATTCGGGTAAGTATATGGAAACTGAAATTTGCGTTATTTGAAACATACTTAATCGAGTGCTGTATTAGTCGAGCACATAAACATACTTAATCGAGTGCTCGATTAAGTATGTTTACTCTACAGTGTAACCTACGTATTTTGTCACTGTGATTTTAGCGTATTATTATTATTAAATTCTTTATTGCCCACACAAAAACAAAATACAAAGAGAAACAAATTAACAAATAATAAAAAAACTACTTTAGGTGTGCAAAGGCGGTCTTATCGCTAAAGCGATCACTGCCAGACAACCTTTGGCGAAAGTAGTTCTTATAAGGAACGGGTTCGTGCGTGCATGGAAAAATTTACAAACTAAACTACATGTTTTTTAAATTCTAATAATACTCATATAATTGCTATATAATTTGACAGCCGATTGACGCAGTGGGCAGCGACCCTGCTTTCTGAGTCCAAGGCCGTGGGTTCGATTCCCACAACTAGAAAATGCTTGTGTGATGAACATGAATGTTTTTCAGTGTCTGGGTGTTTATCTGTATATTATAAGTATTCATGTGTATTATATTCATAATAATATTCATCAGCTATCTTAGTACCCATAACACAAGCTACGCTTACTTTGGGGCTAGATGGCGATGTGTGTCTTGTCGTAGTATATAGTATATTATAATACATATAATAATAATAAACTAAATACTATAACGCTACATAATGCCGGGTAATGATAGTAAAAACTTACTCGTGTAAGTAAGTCATGGCGTGCTTCTCAACAAAGTCAATAAGGAGTTCCTTCGTTTCTGACTCCGTGTTCGCGAAGTGCGGCGACGTATCCATGTACTTCATGAAGTGCTGACGAGAGAAAATTCAATTTCAATAACTTGCTGTACTCCGCGAAAATCAGCAGAATCCGTATGGTGTTATTTATAATTATATCTACATATTCCACCAGACTAGACGAAAGAATTGGAATATTGGAATATAATATTGGAATTGGATAGAATCAGGCGTTACTTTGCGGAATTCCATGATATATTATGAAAATTAAGCTCAGTTTGCTATACTCCGCGAACAGCAAAAGAATCTGCATGGTGTTATTTATAATTTCTTCAATTATTTTATTACACACCAAAAAAATCTTCGGCAGTGTACCCTCTACGTACGTTTCGCTCCGAAACCGTCCAGAGCATTCTCAGGACATAAATTAATAAAATAATTGTCAACAATTACATTACAGATTCGCTACATTGCCGGAGGTCTGTTTGGTTTGGAGTATAAATTAAGAAGAAGAAACACTTTATTGCACGTATAACATACAGGAAAAGAAACAGGAAGGAGTATACAGTACACAATGTAGACATGCAAAGGCGGCCTTATTGCTGCCAGCAATCTCTTACAGGCAGCCTTTGTAGATAGGACTTACAGCAAGAGAACGGGATAGTGTCAAGCGTGTTGATATATAACTACCAAAATGTAAAGATACAAATACATATATATTTTAAATAAATATCCGTAATATATAAATATACACAATACATAAATATAAAATATACATAATATATATAAATATATAACAAACATAATAAATATAAGTAGATTTTAACACATGTTAAAAGAAAAAATACAATGAATCTACTTCAAATTCCATCAGTCAAAGAGAGATAGTAGTCCAGTAGTAAGACGAATAGTAGATCAGTAGATAAAGCTTAATTTTCATAATATATCATGGAATTCCGCGAAGTAACGCCTGCTTCTATCCAATATTCTTTTGTTTAGTCCGGTGGAATATGTATACCGCAGCTAGTTAGCACCATACGGCGCGGCGCGACGGTGCCTGCCGTGGCCCGTGCGGGCGCGTCTGAGTCGGTTCTAACTCATTCATTTTACCTGCGGCAGCGCGTGCGCGTACACGCACATGATGGACTGGACGAACTATTTAATATTCGAGTTTTCAACTCTCTACGAAAACGAACCAGCGCTATGAAATAGCTCGTCTTCACAGCATAAAAACAAGAACGATGTCCATGATGCGTGGTTACGAATAAAAACTAATTTAAGAAGAAACTATAGGTATCACAGAGTTAAAAAAGAAAAAAGACTGGGAGTAACGACAGGCCGGTACAAGCTGACACACACGTTGGGAACGGGCACGGCGTGAAACGTAATCAGCCGCACAGGCATCCACAGGCTTCGCACGGTCCGGCCTGGCCTGTGATAACACGGGCCGTGGGACTCCTTTAGATTGCATCATCGCATGTCGACTAAGTTAGATGTCAGTGGTGGACTAACTAGAAGTGGGGAAAAAAGTTAAGATGATTGTCTAACCTGATAGTGTCTCTGCACTCTTTCGGACAACTCGTCCACCGCCATAACGTTAGAGCACTTGATCACGTCCATGATGAAGTTGTGGACGAATACGCGTGAGTCGCGGTCCACCTGCGCGGGTAGCGACGGGAACCGAACCCGGAACTCGCGCTTCATGCCCTCGTTCACCATACCGGGTATTTTGAACTCGGGCGGTTTGCGCTCCGGCGTGTGCTCTTGTTCATCTGAATTGACAACAATGTTACCTATCAGCAGGGCCTACCTACCTACCTATATGCTTACGTTAAGCAGGAGACAAAAATTAAATCTATATAGCCCCTAATAGGCATGATGGCAGTAACAAACAATCGCTAAAATATAGTATTTATCAAATATTATATGATTAATGTATAATGAATAAAGAATATTTATTGTATAAAGTGCGATTTTTATTTATTTTCAATTCATAAAACTGCATATTCACTTATTTTGTACCACTCGAATTGGTTAGAACTTCGGCTTCACTTTTGGGGAGCCGACTTCGAATCCCAACACGCACGTTTAACTTTCCTAAGTTACGTGTGTTTAAAGTAGTTAAAATATTACTAGCTTCCACGGTGAAGGAAAACATCGTGAGGAAACCTGCACGCCTGAGAGTTCTCCATAACGTTGTCAAAGGCGTGTGAAGTGGGGCCAGCAGGCGTAAACCCTACTCATTTTCGGAGGAGAACCGCGCCCTGTAGTGGCCCGGTAATGGGTTGATATGATGATTCTGATATTATACTAGCTGACTATTACAGTCGGCAGAATCATCCCAAACTTAAAAACAGACTTGTCATTTTGGTTTTTACGACCAAACCTTCCTCAGGATTGTTTTTAAAATAAGGAGAAAAGCGTAACGACGTCCCATTGATGGACACAATGGATTGAAGATAGATGTTTATTGATAATAACCGGGACCAATGTCTACACGTGCTCTCCGAGGCACGCGGGTTGACTCCACGAGTATCCTAACTCCAGACTCGCACTGGGATTTCTTTCAACACAAAATTTCAAATATTATAACAAATATAATACTGTACAATGTGTAAATGAAAATCGAAATAATACTTCAGAGGCTATTGGGGTACATTATTTACTGATCTGAGACTTATGTGCGAAACCGAAAGGCTAACAGTTTTTGAGTAAACCCTTAGTTTTTACTTTACATACCCTTTTTGGATCTTAGTTTTTACTCAAAGTTGATTACTTTGATACAGCCCTAACATAAAATGCAAAAGTAAAATCAAGTGACACTTGTTACTTTATTAGGTACGCGTCGCATTGCGGTACTAATCACGTGTCGGCCCTTTGTCTTCAACAGGGTTGTCGTAAGTTGTCCTCTGTCATTTTTTCTGAATTATTTTGTATGGAAAAATAAATATGCTTTTTTTTTTGATTTAATGTTTTACTCTGACTCTTTATGAAATATACTTATGCACCCTTCGACAGTTTTTCGTAATTCCGATATACATTGTATACTATGTTTTACGTATGTAAGTAAAAAGTTATATACCCAAAATTACAGAAAAAAAAAGTGCTGAAAAAACAGCTGGTGTGCACTTTATAAAATTGCGATATGACATCACCTGTGCTACTCTTCTTGAAGACGCTAAACTTCAGAGCCTTCTTCAAAGTCTCGCTCTGCCGTAGCCGCTTTTCCTCGAACTTGGAGAACGACTGGGAAGCGAGCCTGAGTCCCCTTTCTGGCTTCTTCTGCTCCGGTTGGGGTAACGTCGCTGACGAGGCCTTTTCTGTGAACCAATTTGGAATCTTAAAAATTCGTTTTACTTGCTTCTTCAGCTAGGTGTGCTGGCTGGCCCGCGGGTGTCGTACGAGGCGACTAAGGAAATATAACAGAGGAGTTCTCTGTTATATTTCCTTAGCAACAGCGTTCTCTGTGTCCACTAACATTTACTGCGATCACCAATCCGTCTGGCCAGCGTGTTGATTATGAGCAAACCCTCCCGTTGGGTGAGGCCTTTAGTCCAAAAGTGGACTGTTATAGACTATTGATAAAACGATTTTGCGTAAGGGGGCGTTCATAAAATAGGTAAGATGTTTTAGGGGGGGAGGAGGTCGAGTCAAATCTCTTCTAATCTTACGTTGGAGAGAAAACGTAAGATTTTTACGTCTTGGCAAAAATCACGCAATTTGCAAGTTTTATTACACTTATAATTAAACTCTCAGCAATATTGATTACTAGTCCTAACTAGTCGTTAATAAAAGCACGCAACGCGTTTTCGTAAGAAAACCAAATTTTGAAAAGTCTCACATGAGATTGGGGGATGGGGGAGTGGTTGAATAAAATCATACGACATCTCACCAGGGGAGGAGGAAGGGACAGAATATTAAAAAAAAACCTGTAATTTATGGACGCCCCGTAAATACCAGTAAATACCTAAAGGAGTTTTTCAAAATCGGAGCGGTTTAGAGCATCCGTAACATGTCAATTAGATAAAAAATAATAACATCCGATTAGGAGATTCGATCGCACCGATAGCAAGCCATGGCGGTCCTTGAGGCCTATCTAACGTTTTAATCGCATTATGTCACAGCAATTTATCAAATACATCAATAACTATTAATTTGTTTACGTTAAATACGTATGTAGGTTAAGTTCAATTATGCTGCAATAGAAGATATTGCATTAAAAAGTACGTCGATTTCGGCAATAAATAACACCGAATCCGTGAAAAGTTGTCTCTCAAGTGCTGACATTTTAGTGCATTTTACTTAAGATTATGAATGAATGAATGAATGAATACACTTTTATTGTACACCACATAAACATATAGTAAAATTATAAATAAAAACTGAACAAAAAGTATACAATTTGGCGGCCTTATCGCTACATAGCGATCTCTTCCAGGCGACCAAAGGCGTTAAAAACAGCTCAAGAAGATTATATATCTATATATATAAAAGAGGATGTTTGTATATATGTCATCGATAAACTCAGAAACTATTTGACCGATCATTATGAAAATTGGTATGCTTATGTATTTTTTCACGGAGAAGGTTTATATGCTATGCCCATTGATGTAACTCCCCACCAGGCGGCGCTGTCAAGTATCGACTTCCGCCCCGTTCAACCGATTGTCATAAAAATTGGTATGACCATGTATTTTTCCACGGAGAAAACGAACATGCTATGTCCATTGATGTAACTCCCCACCAGGCGGCGCTGTCAAGTATCGACTTCCGCCCCGTTCAACCGATTGTCATAAAAATTGGTATGACCATGTATTTTTCCACGGAGAAAACGAACATGCTATGTCCATTGATGTAACTCCCCACCAGGCGGCGCTGTCAAGTATCGACTTCCGCCCCGTTCAACCGATTGTCATAAAAATTGGTATGACCATGTATTTTTCCACGGAGAATGTAAATATGATATATATAGATTCTTGGAAGTGTTAGAAGTAATATAGGATACTTTTTATCCCGTCATTAAGCTCGGTTCCTTTGGGAGAGGGGATGAGTGTTTGACGATTTAACATCATAACTCCGACAAATTAGAACCGATTTAAATAATTATTTTTGTACTATACAGGTATATGTGTTTAATTGTGTGCCCAAACTGTGGTTGGAGATAGACGACAGAACTCCTCAGCGGACAGCAGCAATTTAATGCCACATCAAAAAACAAACGCAGACGAAGTCGCTGGCAACAGCTAGTACAATATGGATTATTTATCTATGCAATATGGGCTACTTTTTTTTATGGCTTCCTTGCGCAGCGTTAAAGCGCAGTGGTACCGAATCCGTGCTGCCAAGCCATTGGGTGTCTTCCTTCGTCTATTAGTCTAGTAGGTAAAGCAGGGGTTGGAAAATTGTGTAAAACACTTAAGTCGAAAGGATTTTCCGCACTCCACTCTACTGCTGTTTTGTCCAACGACTCCTTCCAATTCATGAAAAGCCTATTACAGTCGACTGCTGACTCCAAACGTGAGGGTTTGGCAATAATCACCACGCTTAGCCGACGGATCGGTAATCGCAGTAGATGGAAGTAATAAGTAGCCCAGAGGCAGTGGCGTTCACTTCATTGGTGCACAAATTATTTTATATCACTCGTATTGAAGGGGAATTTTTCCATTTACGTTTAAAAAGTGCTTATTAATTAGGCCTACTTGAAATAGATGAATTTTGAATTTAGAATTCGAATTTTTGATCTATATCGTCACTTACCACCGTAAAATTGGAGTCAAAAATTAATCTGTCCACTACAAAAAGAAAAAAATTGTTTCAGACCTAAAATTCATTTATTTCAAGTAGGCTTTAAGCACTTTTGAGACGTCAAGTCTATCTGTTTGTAGTGACTCTACCTCCGGTTCAGCAGGCAGACACTACCGAGAACAAGCCGGGAAGAAACTCAGCTGTTGCTCTTTTTCAGGAATAGCTAGCTTTAGTTAACGTTGTTTGCTTGCTAGCTTTAGGTAAAGTTAACGTTGATTTAATCAAAGGTAATGTAAATATCAGTGTCTTAACGAAGATCCCGGGTTCCCACTATGCCGGACCGGCAGATCTGCCGGAAACCGGACACCGGACAGAGTGTTCACATTTAAAGCACCTCAGTTGAATTTGGACCTGTGCCCACAATGGACGACGAAATTGTTGTGTTGTGGTGGTGGTGGTACAGAAGGCAAAATAAAAGAAGAAAGTATTGGGTACATCCTATTTTACGGGAAAGATTTACACTAGGGACATTTGAAACATTGATGGGTGAACTTAGAAGTGACGGATCAAAGTTCTTCAATTATTTTCGAATGACAACAACCACTTTTGACGATTTACTGGGACGACTTTCACCAGGCATAAGAGTACGAAATACAAGTTTTAGAGAATGTATTTGCCCAGAACAAAGATTGGCCATTTGTTTAAGGTAAAGTGTGTGTGTGTGTTCTTTTGACAATAAATAATTATTAATTAAAAATGCAAATTAGTCACTTAAGTATTTATTTGTACTCAAATTTAAAACCCTTCAAAATCTAAATATTCTGACTCTTGGGAGTATATGGAATGAGTAGATGCTGTTGGCGAAACTGGATTCACTGGAATTTGGGAAGAAGTTGATGGTATAGGTGTTGTAGAGTATCCAGAGTGTTGATCTTGCGTAGGTGTCGCCTGTTGATTAGGATGTGTGTAGTATCCAGAGCGAGTATACTGATCTGGTCCGGTCATCTGATTATAATGACGCCAATGTCCGTAATTCTCTCTCTCATAATTCCTACTTTTAATTTTTTGCAACATTGTCAGGACGCTGGCTTGAAATTCTAAAGTCTCTTCGATAGTTAAAGTGTTCAAGACTGGTATAATGCCTTTGAAAAAAGAAAGATGATGGTTTTCTTTTTCTGGGTTCATTCTGGAATCCAAAAACTTTGACATCTTCTCATTTACTTCTTTATTATCAATTGTTCTTTTATCTTTAATTAAAGATGAACGAAAATCTGATTCCATGCCTACTTCAGTCTCGGTTCTTGCTTTTTTTGAACCCGACTCATGAGGCGGTCGAGGTTCGGAGACCTTTTTCAAAAACATTAATTGCTCGTGATATAAATAATTTCGTGTCTTTTTGGCCGAAGATCCAGATTTAGACTCATCTTTTTGTTTTTTCACCGTCTTAAGCCATGAATCTCGTATATTATTCCATTTAGTTGAAACCAGTTTTCCTGAAATAAATAAAAAAATATCAGAATTGAATTTATTTATTGGTGACATATAATGTAATATGTAGTAACAAAATATACTTTTTTCAGATATTTAGCTTCAGGATGTTCATTCAAAGAAATACATTACTCATACAGAGTAGGCGTTTCGACAATAAGTAAAATAATAAAAGAAATGAGCAACGTCATTTGGGAAAGCCTACAGACAGATTTTCTTAAGCTGCCTGATACTGAGAGAGAATGGGAGGACATCGCTTTAAGATTCGAAAGAAAAGCCAACTTTCCTCACTGTATTGGAGCAGTAGATGGCAAACATATTAGAATTTTGAAGCCAGCCAAGAGTGGTTCTATGTTCTTTAATTACAAGGAATATTATTCTTTTGTATTAATGGCAATTGTCGATTCAGAGTACCGATTTATTTTTATCAGTGTGGGCTCGTATGGCAAGGAATGCGATTCCACTATATTAAAGGATAGTATATTTTGGAAAAAAATCAATGATGGTACTTTAAATGTACCAAAGCCTCGACCACTTCATACAAACATGCACGAGGAATTACCGTTTATACTAGTTGGCGATGAAGGCTTTGCTTTAACACCTAATCTCCTACGTCCATATGGAGGTACACATTTGAATAATGATAAAAAGATTTTTAACTATAGATTAAGTCGAGCACGAAGGTACGTTGAGTGCGCTTTTGGTATTCTAGCAAATAAGTGGCGAATACTCCATCGGCCTATAGATCTGAACGTAGACACAGCAATTAAAGTAATTAAAGCTTGTACAGTCTTACATAATTTTGTTAGAGAAAAAGACGGTATAAATTTTGAAAGTTACCAAAATATAGAAAATGGACAAGAACAAGAAACGAGACCCGTGGATCGAAATGGGTCGACTCGAGGTGGCCCTAATGCCAATGCTATACGAACAGCATTTACTAATTATTTTGTTTCGGATATTGGTTCCGTTCCGTGGCAGGCAGCAGCTATAAATTAAAATTTGTGAATGCATTTTTATCAATAAAAATATTTAAAAAACTCACCGTACTGTTTTCTTTCTTTTTCTTCCAGTTCATCGAAGTTTGGTTTCAGTATTAAACATACTTCACGCCATGCTGCTAACTTTAAGTTTTTGTCTTTATAGACATCTTCGGTCTTGTCCCACAGAACAGGTCTCTCTTGGACAAGCGTAATTAAAGTTTCTATTTGTATGTCGCTCATGCTACACGTCTACTTTACTCAGAAAATGCGAGCCGAATGAAGTGCGGGGAGAACGGGCGGGGCGGGGCGGGGAACGCGGGTCGAACTGGTTCACATTATTCCGGTCCGGTGATTTTGCCGGCATTTTGTAGTGACAAAACGCTCGGTAAAAATGCCGGGCTCGGCGAAAAAGCCAGACTCGGGATCATGTGAATAGCTTCATACAATTTGTACCGCCACTAGGCCTTCCGGCAATTTTACCGGACCGGGAGATCTGCCGGTCCGGCATAGTGGGAACCCGGCCTAAGTAACGTTAACTTAACGAATGTAGTTACCACCATCACCTAACATTAGTGGTATATGTTATATGTATGAACGCTTCATAAGTGCCTGTGATAAGGTCTGCATGAATAAAACATTTTTGAATTTTGAATTTGCAATCAAAAATTATTTTAACAATCTTGCGAGCAATCTTAAAAGCAGTTCCGGATGCTTCCAAGCAACCTTTTTCTAAACAAAAGCTAACCAAGTACCATTGGGAGCACGCTGATACTAACATACCTTCACTTATTGGAAGGTTTTCACTGCACAATAGAGGCCATCAAAGAGTATTAGTTATCAACCATGTGTAAGTCATGTACTTATGATTCTGTACCAATCGAGTTAAGAGTGCGCACTTAAAGAAAACCACTTCATTATGCGTGTAACAGTACTACGGACTGACTACTTCAGGATTGCATGCGTGTCTACTTCAGACGGTAAGATATGTCACCTCTGGAGACCGCATCATCATCTTCAGGGCACTACAATTTCGCCCGTAAGTTATGATGCAGTCCAAGATGGTAGAAACACATGATGGTAGTACATGTAAGGCAGGTATAATAGACACATACCCCTGATCGGTTTCTACGCGGAATCGTAATGCTAAAACTCTCTCTCTCTCTCTCTCAATTACGTCTTTGTCGAAAAGGTAGTAACCTACCGCTCACTACGCAGTTAGGAAAATAAAGGACAAATAGAGAGAAACAAATGTGGGCCTCACGATACAGGTCGCCTAGCGTGGGGTCCACAGGTTATCAATAATAAGAGGCAAATATCAATATGTGTAAAGAACTCTTTTCTCTTAAAGTCACCAACGTTTTTTACAGTCATAAGTGACATTTAAAAAGATATTTAAGAGTTTACTTTTAAGAAGAATTGATTTGATTTGAATGACCTGGTTAGGGATTTAAATGTTGTTTCTTGTATTTTCACAGAAACGCAATTTCGTCTTTATTTCACTAACCATTGAATATATTATAAACAATACCATTGATTATATTATAAACATTATTATATATGTTTACCAATTTATGTGAAATTGTTTTACTTCTTGTGTTGTATCCTATTCTTTTTCTTTTTACTGTTGTATTGATATTCTGTCTAACCTTTTTGATCCAATAAATTATTATTATTATTATATTGTAAACACAAAGACTGGACTAGAATACAAAAGGCGGCCTTATTGCTTAGAGGCGATCTCTTCCAGGCAGCCTTAGGATTAGGACAACAAGAGCGAGAACAAATAGGTGGTGTAAAATTTTTATAAATTAAAAGAAGATTAATATATGAATAATATATGAAATAAATAAACAAATAATAAACTGTATTGATAAATACGGAGGTCTGTTATCAGACAAGTGAAATTAATATATTCCCCCAGCCTGTGAACGTGCCCGGGAACTCCCACTGAAAACTATTATTGAACGGCCGATTGAGGCAGCGACCCTGCTTTCTGAGTCCAATGCCGTAGGTTCGATTACCACAACCACGTACCTATATTAAAAGTATTTATTTGTACCTGTACTGTTGTGTTTATCTGTACCTATATTAAAAGTATTTATATGTTCATAAAAATATTCATCCGTAATCTTAGTACCCATAACACAAGCTACGCTTACTTTGGAGCTAGATGGCGATGTGTGTATTGTCATAGTATATTTATTTATTTATTTAAAGGACCACATCGCTCAGCGCTGCACCAGGTACGCCGTCTATCAAGGTCGAGACACAGTGGTTCGGCGACTTTGATCTCGCAGTAAATGCCGACATCGTCGTCTAAACCGCATCGTGGCAATAGATATAGTTAGACAGGACAATCGAACTAAATGGCTTCGTCGGACCTCTGTATGATTTTCCTTATTCTGTCTTAATTTAGCTACCTAAGATTCTGGCTTTAACAGCTTACGCCATTTTACCAATGCCAGGCTAAGGACGTCTTGAAAAAAACCCAATAGCAGATCATGAGGCTGAGTTGATAAGTCTTAATTTTAGCTCAACCTGGCCTCGTGGTCCGGAGTAGAACATACTCTAAATTCTGTATACCCAAATTTAAACTGGTTCTATGAGCTATGTGCTCCGCGCATTTTTACTTTACAACCTAGCTACAACTTTTAGTAGGCGCTACGATGTCTGCGAGCGGTGCAGCGGCCATGTCACATACTGCCTAGCTTTAGCAACTGCAATCGCAGTGGACGTATTCTGATATGACGTTATCCAAAGTGTCTGCTTTTCTTCGAAATCAATTCGTAGTAGCATTTATTCACCATCATCAAACCAAACCCTTACTGGATCAACTTATTTGGATCTCGCCCAGGTCATAGCTCTCTCCAATACTACTCAGTTGAGTGACTCTGTGCTTTCTTATCAGGCCCATTGTTGAAGACTGTTTCAAAGCTTATCATGTAGTGACTCTAAATATTTATAGTTACATTATAAAATTGAAATAAATATGTAAATGCAATAAAGAGAACAGGTTATCAGTATTTTTGATAACATTCGCTAATACCTACACTTTTTATGTACATACATGATATAGATTTGCTTTACAGCCTAAATCTGATTACAATGTTCTTCCTTAGACAGATTACAGTATAATTTTCGTAAATAATGTACCACTTAAGCTGGATTAATATATTGTGTCTGTTGTGAAGTAGTTATAATTAATACCTTTATATAAACTATACATGTTGTGATGGCAGACCAATATTCAATACAGTTGTCACCACCCATCGGCGTGCATTTCATACATGCACTAAAGCACTGCCTACCCAAATTTTATTTTATATAACTCGTATTCGAAGGGAATTTTTCCGTGCACCTGCCTTATGCATACCCTGGTCGACAACCCTGTGCACGCCATTGTCACCATCCCTCGTCTTCTCGCGGGTCTCGTACGAGGCGACTAAGCGTTATAACGAAGAACAGTCAGAAGTGTTCTCTGTGCATTTACTAACCCGTTTGCCTAATACGGTAATTAAGGCAAACCCTCCAGTTGAAATCTTACTAATATTGTAAATGTGAAAGTGTGGTTGTTTGTTACTCAATCACGCAATAACGGCTGAACAGATTCGGATGAAGATAACATAGGATATCTTTTACCCCGATTCCTTAAGTAGTAGTAGGTAAGATTAAAAATTGTTAACTCGTTTTATTTTTATTCTTTACCATTAGTAAAGATTTGCACAATCCTAATCAAAGGTCGATTCTTAGGAGGGATTCTACCTTGTGAGCAAATACTAGAGCATGAATTTATTTTAAGTTGTAACTCTTAGGGGAAAAACCTTCATGATGGCTAAACATTTAAGAGTAATAATATTTGTTATGCTTTAAAACTTAGAAAGTATTTGCTAAAACCTAGAAAGGTAAACCTAGAACTTGGAGAACGGTTTGTTATATGTATATATTATAATTGTATATATAGGTTTATGCATGTTTATTTAAATGTACCACCAACCTCTCTTCTTGAGCTGTTTTTAACACCTTTGGTTGCCTGGAAGAGATTGGTATGTAGCGATAAGGCCGCCAAATTGTATACTTTTTGTTAATTTTTTTTACTTATAATTTGTTATGTTTATGTGGTGTACAATAAAAGTGTATTCATTCATTCATTCAAAGGTAGAAAATACAGAAATTAGAAATAAAACAAAGCATGCCCTTAAACTGAAATGGGAATGGGTTTGTCACATCTCTGACAAAATGGATCAGACCAGCCAGTAGAAGTATCAAGGGCAGATCTAAGAAAAGATGGGCTGAGGATATAATCTACATTGCTGGGATAGAGTGGATAAAAGGTGCCCAATACAGAAAAGTGTGGAAAGGTGTTGAGGAGGCTTTCAACAATCCTATGGGGTTCATCTAACATAAGGACTAACATACTCACACTAACATAAGAATTTATTTAAAAATATCACTAACCAAATTTTTTTTAAATATACAGAGCTTTATTATTACTATTAGTTATCTAACTGGTATTGTTGTGTTTTGTTAGGAGGGTTGGCCTACTTTAATTAATGACGCTTTAAAAAAAAATTAATAAAAGTTAATAGCAAGTTTGATAGCAAGTGATTTTTGCATTTTTCAGGATAAGATCACATTAAACAAAGCATATAGAACACACATTGAAGGATCAGGCACATACTGGATAATGAATGAAGCTTAGTTTTTTTCCTAGTCTCTCATAAGTACTTAAATTATACAACTTATATGTTTAACAGACTTTTAATGCTTGAAATTAAGATATTATTATTATAAAAGTAATAAGTTAATTACCTGCCCTTCTTTGCCTCTGAAGCTGCTCCCGATGACATTTCGAACAATACCCTTGCCATTGTGGATTACCAAAATAGTCGCAGCCATTCTTGCACTTCAGATCGCTCTGATCAATCCTCAGCGACGGCATCTTGCTTGCAAAAACCATATATTTATAAGATCTCTGTAAGTTTGGACCGTACCACATTTTTGGACATAAAAATATTTATCATAAGCAAAAATCCCGAATTTCTTCTATTCACATGTGATTCTAATGTGTAATTTTTAATACTCTACACTCAAATAGTCTCCCAAAGAACGATTCGATTAAAAAATCACCCCATTGTTGACGGCTATAGCAGTTGGAACAGATCCTATTATAGGTGTGAGAACAAGGTTTCATCGCAATACGCGCTAGTAACGATGCCCGTTCAACGATTTCCCACCGTTATATAGGCTACTCTTATCACTATGTACTTGAACAAACGATATCTAACGATTTGTATTAAGCGTTAACCAAGATAGAGCTAAACTACGAATAAATATATGAATGTAAAATGAATAATTAGTCATTCCTCACCCTTTATAACACGTGCGGGTCTAACTGCATAACAATAACATGATAAATAAAGAACAATGTGATTTTTACCAAACATCAATAAAAATTTATGTTGATTTACTATTCACTGAGGAAAACTTGATTTTTTACATGTCAATGTCAATTGTCAAGTTCAGAGAACAGAGTAAGGTAGACTTTAAAGTACGGAGCTAACCATAGACAAAGTCTGAATGTTTTTTGTGCATAGAGATGGTTCCGAACAAAGTATCGTCGTCGGTCGGTTGTTAACTCGTCGTCGGCATTCGATGGCCACCGCTTAGCTACTGTTGAAAAAATTAGTGAATCGGGCAGCTGTTAACCCTATAATTAAATATGAATTAAGTTGACAACTGGCTTTATTAAATACAAATAGGTAATAGACGAAGTGTTGGTAACTTGTAATAAAAGTTAGTAAATCAGTCAGCTCATTAGCATGTCAATAAAATCAATCTAGCTTACATGCACGCTAGATTAATGTGCACTTTTATTCATAACATTGCCGCTGTGTGCCGCACGGTTAAACTTAAGTTAAAAAACGATCCGTTTCTTAACTTTAGTGGATGGTATAATTCTGAAATCTTTATTATTATATTTCATAGAATATTAACTACACTAAAAATGGAACGTTTTATGCATTCATTCCTAACACATTCCATTGAAATATGGAATACCTACTTCCACACCACCACTCGACATTTTGCACAATTCGGTGTACTAAAACTACCCACTAAAAGTTATAAATGTTCTGAAATGTGTCCCAATTGAAATTTCCAAAAACTACAGTGGTGCCGATTCTCTAAACTAGGTAAATAAAAGTCTAAGTTAAAACATGTCCATTTAGGATGTTGTGTATGGACATTTACTCGTATGTACAACGGAATTGACACCAATAAATTCTGTTTCATCTATCTCTTCTTTTTATTGAAACATCTCGAATCAAAAAAAGTTCAACCTGGATCAAAGAGAATAAAAGTATAAAGGAAATTCGAATAATCCAGATACCTTTTTTTTAAATAGGTACCTACTTTTTTCGATCTCAAAAATAAATAAAAAAAAGGTGGCATATATTTACAAGATAAAATTTAAATACAGCAAAAGTTTAATTTATTTTTATTTCATGAGATTCTTCACTCGCATTTTACGAAATGTTAAGTTTATTCTTGGACCCAAAAGTTTCTTTCGCGTTGGCAAACTGTGATACCAAATTTCGTTCGTCGGGGGATTCATTAAAAGCACGCTTCCATGTTCTAACTTAATTATTACTGAAACAAAAAAAAAAATGTTTTATTAGCCTTTGGTACAAATTACACAAAATATAAAATAATTAGATTAGTATAATTTATACACGTTTAGCTTTTGGCAGCTATAGGTAGGTACATCACAAGGTATACGTAGCTTGAAATTTTTGGTTGCCATGACACCTATTCACAAAACAATACATCAGCAAAAGACAAAAAGTTATAGTACTTATTAGTTTCGGACCAACCCTCTAACATATGCAAAAATGGATTATTTACAAATATCAGACGGTCAATACACTAAAACAATATATACAATGGTGAGTAGCTGACTACTTAATTTAATATTACAGCTTAAACGCTCATAAATTTTGTTTGAAGAGCTAAAATAATTTTGCAATTAAAGTTAGGAACGTAGGCACAGTTTTGCTTTAAAATTATTGTGATACGGAACTAGTATCCAAAATCTACACATATAATATATTTTAATCAGAGGTGATGGATCCCTTTGATAATAAAGATCAACGCCATGGTTTTCTTTTTGTTTTTTTTATCATATTTATCAAAGGTTATCTGTGACATAAACGACCGACCCCATAGTATTGGCCCAACCCATGCGGAAATTATTTGCAAAATTCGTGCGATAAACGAAAATTATCAACAAATGCCGTTGTATGATAACAATATTGTGCTGAAATTTCGCATACTAACGAGGAAACTAGATAGATTAACGATACATAGATAAGACACTATATAAGTAATAATAATAATAATAGTATCTTTATTTTATCAGAGAAACGTATACATTTCATGGGTGTGAAGTCCTGTCTCCTGCGGTAGTTTAAACTGTGTAACAGGAGGCAGTGTCTTCCCTATATCTATGATCTTAATAACAAACGTTTGACAAATTAACAGGCAAAATTATATAAAGGAAAAATAAATAAATAAATAAATAAAAAAAGAGAATAATATACATTTTTGAGGCGGGTGCGTACATTTGATTCGTTTGTGGGTGCGCGCGTGTTTGTATGCGTGTGTGTTTGCGTGAGTGTGTGTTTGTGTGTGTGTGCATACATGGCGTCCGTCAAAAGAAATTGTATCATTGTAATTATATTATTGTTACAAGTCTCATATCTTTTTCAGATAAAGGAATCGAGATTCGAAGATGCAATAAAAGCTCTCAACGACGCCATCAATTTTAACCCGAATAGAGTTGGGTTATCCTTGCTTGGATACTGCTACTTTCGAACACAATCTTTCGTAGAAGCAGCAAACTGCTATGAACAGTTGTCTGCAATGCACCCCGATGTACCAGAATACAAACTTTATTTCGCACAAGCCTTATATGAAGCTTCAATGTTTGAAGAGTCTTATAAAGTCACTATGCAAGTAACTGCACCAGAGCTAGAAAGGAAAGTAATAAAACTACAATCGGCTATCAAATACGGAGAAGAAGATACTATATCGGCCAAAAGTTTCGTTGACTCATATCCTTTAGATGATCCTGACAAAGACATAAATCTGGGATGTTTACTGTATAAAGAAAATCAATACGAGGAAGCGCTGCAAAAGTTTTCTAGAAGTTTAAATATTTTAGGCTTCAATTCCCATCTCCACTACAATGTAGCGCTCTGCTATTTCAGATTAAAAGAATATCCACAAGCATTGAAGCATATTACTCTCGTTATCGAAAGAGGTATTCGAGACCATCCAGAGTTAGCTGTGGGCATGCAATCTGAGATTTCTGAAGTAAAATCAGTTGGAAATACATTGACACTTCATGAAACAGCGCTAACTGAAGTGTTTAATCTTAAAGCTGCTATTGAATACCAATTGAAAAACATTGAATCTGCAAGAGAAGCTTTGTCTGATATGCCTCCTCGCCATGAGCATGAGTTGGATGCAGTAACATTGCATAATTTAGCTCTTACATCGATTGATATGAAACCAACCGACGGATTTGAAAAACTACATTTTTTACTTCAACAAGATCCTTTCCCACCTGAAACATTTGCCAATTTATTGCTTCTATACTGCAAATTTGAATATTACGATCTCGCTGCAGATATTTTAGCAGAAAATGCGCAGTTTACATATAAATATTTAACACCATATCTTTACGATTTTCTCGATGCAATAATAACAAGCCAAACGTCCCCTGAAGAAGCGTTTCAGAAATACGAAGATATTGCTTCAAAGCATGCAGAACAGTTAAGAAAACTTACAAAAGTCGTACAAGAAAGTCGTTCACAAGGTGACAACGACCAAGTTAAAAAGGCTGTTGTTGAATATGAAGAGGCTCTGGAAAGATATATTCCTGTTGTAATGGCACAAGCGAAAATATATTGGGACAAAGAAAATTATGGACAAGTTGAGAAAATATTTCGTAAATCAGTCGAATTCTGCAATGAGTCTGATGTTTGGCGCTTGAACGTAGCCCATGTATTATTTATGCAAGAAAACAAGTATAAAGAAGCAGCTAGTTTTTATGAACCAATCGTCAAAAAACAGTACGACAACATTTTAGATATAAGCGCTGTTGTTTTAGCTAATCTCTGCGTGTCGTACATAATGACTTCTCAAAATGAAGAAGCCGAGGATATCATGCGAAAGATAGAAAAGGAAGAAGAACAGCAGATATTCGAAGATCCACAGAAGAAGTTCTACCATTTATGTATTGTCAATCTGGTCATCGGCACTTTGTATTGTGCTAAGGGGAATTACGAGTTTGGAATATCGCGAGTGATAAAATCTTTGGAGCCTTTTAATAAGCGTCTCGGCACTGACACTTGGTTTTATGCAAAGAGGTGTTTCCTATCGTTCCTGGAAAATCTGGCGAAGCATTTAATTGTTGTCAAGGATAACACAATAAAGGAGTGCTTACAGTTTCTTGAAGGATGTGAGACGTATGGAAAACGGGTGTCCACAGTGATAGAAACTCCATTTCAAGAAGAAGACGCGAACAATAAAGCAAAACAAACAGTGACCTACGAAGCTAGACTTTTACGTTACATGTTTTTTAAGCTTCGAAGCATTGACGATTCTGTAACTGTTAATAAGTATGAAGATTTAAAATAATTCACGCACTCACCTGGTAAAATATTTATTTTTTGTGGCCCTGGTTTCCTAGCATCCTTATGTTTTAGTACAAATGGTCTTTCTTGACCAAAAGACATTGAAGCAATAGGCATTGTAAGGTCTAAATCGGGTTCGTTATCCCTATGTTCACCCATATGATCTGAGCCATTTTTATACCTGTCATAATATTTTGGTAACATTAAATACAAAATTTTATATAACGTTGCTACTAAAAAGCTTGAACCATTTCGATTTACAAAACTTGAAATGATGCATGCAAGAAAAATCTGAAAATTTATTTCATAGTTAAATAAATAGATAAAAACATGGTGCACATTTGCTTAAGCTAAACATTGTTTAAATAGATAAAAAAAAGTTTTAAATATTTGAAATATTAGCAATTATTCTTGTGATGACACCAACAAAATGTAACATGGTCCAAATTGTTCAACAGCAATGTTTTTTTTAAGTGGCACTTAGATACAACTTACCTGTTTATTAAAACAAAATCGTATTTAATACCCTTTAGTTTAAAAAGAAAGTCTCTTAACGATAAAACAGACTGTGGCCATGGCAGTGCTGGTACTGTGGTTCCAGAGTATCGGTATGTTATACCAGGATCGCCGTATGCTACTTGTTGACGTGGCAAAGAATAAACTTTCCCGAAAACCCTTGAAATAATTGTGCAAATCTTTTTACAGAAAGCAAGCAAGCAAAACTAAGGAGAGTAGGAATTTATACTTTCAGTCTACGCTGTCTTCTCCATTACGTTACGTGACATGGGTGATATACATCATTACTTCAGCAAACACATAAGATCTGTTACATCGGGGTGAATGTACGGAATACCGATGGCACGGCCTTTCATGGTCAGCTGAGTACTTTCATCGTCATCATCATATCAACCCATTACCGGCAAACTACAGGGCACGGGTCTCCTCCCACAATAAAAAGTTGTTAGAGCCGTAGTCCACCGCGCTGGCCCAGTGCCGATTGGTTGACTTCACACACCTTTAAGATCATTATGGACAACTCTCAGGTTTCCTCACGATGTATTCATTCACCGTTGAACCAAGTGATATTTTAATTGCTTAAAATGCACATAGCTTAGAAAAGTTAGAGGTGCGTGCCGGGATCCAAACTCACTCCCCCGAAAGTGAAGTCGAAGTTTTACCCAATAATATAGACCCTCGCCTACTGTAACTTTAGTGAATGCGTAAATTAGGACTTGATTATTGAAAACATAGTGCAGATAAAGCTTTAGATCAAGAATTAATTATTAATATTAAATGTAAAAAAGCTAATAAAACCTTTCTTAAATATAGTTCAATGCACAACAACATTTCTTAAAGTATGTACCCGACATACCACGACAATATTTTTGGATTTGTCGATATTTCGACCCAGTTGCATGGATCGGGTCTCGGAAATCAAAAAATATTGTCGTTGATTATACGAAAATCTTAGTTTAAAATCTTTAAGCTAATAAAAGCTATTAAAATGTGTTAATCACTTTATTTTCGCCAAATCTCCTGTAAAATATGTTATAGTTTCTTCAAGCTCTTGTAACACAGCATCGGCTATTGTTCTAGGAATCGGTACAGAGTATTCTATATTAAGGCCCTCTTTCCGTGTAGATTTCCATGTGACTGATTTTAAATCTATATCTAAAATCTTTTGAGACATTTTATTTTCTCATAGATCCTATAAAAACAAACGGAATAAACTTAATTCATAACAGCATTTTACAATGACCACAAAAGCTCATATAAAACATTATTTTCTACCAAAGGATTAAAAGCAATGTGCAATATTTAATAAATATTAAATGTTTCTCTTGAATGATAAATAAGAATGCATGAGTTTAAACTACGAATAAATAGATTGGGGCTTTCTTGTTACTTAGGTCTTAAATTAGTCAGTTCTTACCTTTAACGTGTATTGAACTTATGTTAAAGTCAAATTATTGTGTATTTTTCAGCTTTATAATTACATCCACGCACCAGTAAATTGAACCTATATTTACCTAATAATTTTTGTTTTTCTATTCTTTAACTCTACGACCACAACGACATAACAACAAAGTGCTCTCTGATCTGCCAAATCTAATGCATAGGTACTCAGAAAGTTGACTTTGACGATCTAGGAAACATGTTGCCAGCGTCCATTTAAAAAATTCCAGTTATATTTTGGGCGTTCAACAGCCTTAACTCTTATCTAATTCACTATATTCATATCAGCAAAAAAATTAAAACGAGTTTGGAAGCTTCATATCATTTCAAATAAATTCAAGCTAAAAAGTAAATTTATTTTCTCAAATAATGTACGTACATTAGATAAACTACAATGTTTTATAAAATCTCAATAAATAACCGGCGCTGACGTTCTTGGGAGAGAAATAATTTTGTTAGTGTATAAAAAATTTCGAAAAGCTTGAGAGCCAGTTATGCGTTTATTTATGTACTGGTGACAAAAATTTGTCAAGTCAATATTTGTACTCTGAATTAAAGTTGTTGAACTGAAACAAAATAATAACTAGTTAAATAAAAAATATGTATATATAAAAAATGTAAATTTAGAAAGTATGCAAAGTTAAGGTTTTAAACCGGTTCCGGGACCGATTTTCTAGAAATTTAAACCTCTCGACATAGACTGTATTGAGTAGTTACTTACTTCAACGTTGGAGGTGTGGCCCGTCTAGTTATGAGACTAATGAGTGTGATATAATATTAATGTTGGGCTGGTTGCCTCCATAGAATTTTTATATAGATGCTAGAAGCAGCTAATGGACAAGGGTTGACGGCAAATTTCGCACATTTACGGGGTTGTCTTTTACCCACAACACGTAATGTGAACGGAAGTTGAACTTCATTAGAGTTCATTTTTGATATTCATAGTTAATCTTGATGTGCTATCGTTTTAAATATTAGGTACTACCAAAATATCAGTATTAATACTGAAGGCATTTCATAACTTACCTAGAGACGTCTAATAAGCAATCTTTATCGTAATACACCGAATATTGCCTTATTCTTCTAATAATGTCACCACTATCAAAATCAGTTTCGTATTCATACAACTTCTCTATAAGTCCATCTTTATCTTTAACAGTCCATACAGATTCACCAGGAAGACCCCTTAATTTTGGAGCGTCCTTAACCAGAATCATGTCTTCACGGAAATTATCATTGTCTTCTTTAATTGTACTAAGATAGTGAGACTTATTTGATTCCTGATGAGAAAGTGTTGTTTTACTTGTGTATGTCAGAAATTTATCGATTTCCACTCTTACATCTGAATTTAGCAAGTTATCTTTAGTTTTTACTATAAAACGAGTGCAATATTCCTTCAGTTCATTGTTTTTTGATTGCCAAACATAATTTACTAATTTAATAAGATTTCTTTCAGCTTCCTCTTTATCTTGTGTTAGTTTTCTAACACGTGATTTTAAAAAGTTATTTTCCTGATGTGTTACCAAATACAGTTGTTGAAAGGTCAGGTATCGTGATTTGTTTTCCTTAATTTGTTTTTGAGTGTCTTCTATGTGTTTAACGAGTCGTTTTTTGGCCAACATTTCCAACTGACATCGCATTCTAATATTTTTATTTTCGTGAATAGCCGCAAATATTACGTGACCCCAGTTCCTGCGTTCTTGGCTATATTCTCTTAATTTCTTAAGTAAAAATATATTTACATTTTGGGAATCACGTTTCGGCGTTGTCTCTTTTTTATTTATAGTAAGCAGATACATTCTTAGTTTCTTAAAAATACCCTTGCTGATTTCCAATATTCTCAAAATGGCAACATAAATTATTTCGACGGTGGCGGTATTTTTCAAAATTTTATATTTCCGCAAATGCTTTTTAACGTCGTATTTATTTAATCTTTTTAATTTTATACTCGTATACAATATTAAGTCGTTCTTTCTGTAATATATTATAACCAAACACGCACCAGCAATGAACGTAATGTATTGTGAAATTAAACTATTGTGGTGAACAGGATGGTTCTTTTTATCTGTTTCTTGAATTGATTTCTGCTTAGGTAAAATGCTAGTATTTTTCAATAATGGTGGTATTAGATAATTTAGCTCGTTGAATTCTGAAACGACAAGTATCAAATTATAGCATAACATAACATGTTGCTTTTTAATTAGGTAATATTAAATTGATTTAAAAAATAGGTACATACAACATATTTCATTTCATAATCATCAAGCAATTACCGGACCACTACAGGGTACGGGTCTTCTCCGAGTAGGGTTTATATGAAGAACTCTCAGGCATGCAAGTTTCCTCACGATATTTTGTTGCTTTGATTAAAAACCGCAAGGATCGTGGTGCCGGGAATCGATTTATGTTTCTCAGCTGTTGTAGTTCATATTATAACAGCAAGCACCATAAGTTAAATACAACGCTCCTTTTTCAACTATCATCAGTAGCGTGCATTTCATACATGCACAAAAGCACTGCATACCCAAATTATTTTATATTGCTCGTATTGGAGGGGAATATTTCTATTTTACGCTATATATCTGCTTTATGCATACCCTGGCCAAAGACCCTGTGCACGCCTGTGACTATCGTTGTACCTGTATATGTATGGTACAGACTTATTATAAGATATCTTAATTGGTACTTACTTGTTAAATGCACATAAGCATTATCCTTCAGATAGAGGTCAACCAAACACAGACCTATCCACATAGCTGAAACCATGCCAGCCAACCACTTTAGGGCTATATACATTTTTTATATAAAATGGTATTATTTTTTAAAAAGTCAGGACCTTCTCTGATTATGTACAATGAATTTATTACATTATATTGTTACAAAATTATATTGCTTACAAATTCGTAGTCACAATTTGACATGATGTAAATACGCTTTTTACGAAGTGACAATCTTGTCATTGTCTTGTGTACTCAGTTTACATCTAATCTCTTTTTAAACCATAGCTACTAACGATGGTCAGACCATTATTTAAAGAGACCTTTTTACATTGATTTAATATATTGTCTAAAATCCATTATTCACTATAACTTGTCCCCCATAAAATATTGGCGACTATGTAATAAAATGGGACAAGGGACATATAAATATAGGACAAGTTATAGGAATGTTAACTTTGAATTAAAAATAAAATTAATTATTAATAAATCTTCTTGAAATCATTGATGAACTGAGATTGAACTGAATAGGTAGGGACCATCTTACATAATAATATTAAAGTATTCAGTACCCAAAAGACAATTTTATTTTTTATTCTTTTATTCTAAACAATTTCCTAAATTTAACCTGTAAAGCTAGCATTAGTAAAGTCATATTCTTCTTGTACCACTCCCTATTGTAGTTGAGATGAGCTCGCCAGTTTTTGTCTAAAAAAGCTTTATAGAACACACTCATTTCATCAGCTGTTAGATTGGTTTTGCCTTCAGGTAGGTTGTTTCTTAAATATGCTTCTCTTTCCTGAAATTTTATAGACAACTTTAGAATCATCATTATCAGCTGTTTAATGTTTCACAGGCCTTCTCTCATAGTGGTGAGATTGATATAAGTCAACACCATTCCACTCTGATTCAATGGAAATAACCAGTTCCAAAGGCCCAACATGCTCCTCAAGGTATATTTATGGGTACAGAAAGCCACTAGTCAAAATATTTACCACACTTCAAGAGAACAAAAAGATTTTTTTTTAATAAAAGTAACTGGTCTCTATAATCCATGGCAAATAACTGATTACACCTGTGGTGCACCTTAAAAAACCCACCACCAACCACTAGATCAGGTTAGGCAGACAGTAATAAATAGACATTATTAATAACCTAGCCTCACAATAACCACTGTCTTTAAAGGTTGATTTTCTACTGACTTGTCTTAAAAGTTATTGACATTGAAGAATTAAATAAAAATGTGGAAAAATGGAACTGTGCCAAAATTCAAAAGATTAACTAGGTTCTAGACTAAATAAATATTAAAAATACGGGTTTGGAATGAGCAAACCTTGTTTTATAAATTGTTTAAAAAAGTGGACAGAAGTGTTGGAAAATATCCACTGCATTGTACCTTGGCTGCTCCGTAGGGCAATTGAGCTTATACAATTTCATTCCAACATTTAACTACAAAGCACAATAGCAGTGCTTTTCTGTGCATTAAAATGTATAAAAAACAAAAAGTTCATACAGTGAAATAACTAGCCATAGGTACCTTAAAGAATCGTGAATTATGTTGTGTCCAAAAAACTTGGTTCCACTCCTGTACTTCACCCCTTAGCTTCCGGTATTTCCTTTCTAGACTAGTTTCGTTGATGGGCTTTCGGAATACAACTCTTCTCAAGTTAGACACAGGATCTGGTGGACCTACCATATCAGTAGTGATTTTATTCGGATTTGGATGTTTTATCGACCTCGCGTCTGGTGTGGTGCTTGCATGTTTTATTAATAGGAATACGTTGGGCCTGCATGGCAAGCTAACACGGGCAGATAACATACTTTATTTCTTGGGACTTACATTATACGGTGCAATTTTACCTCAACCCTAATGTTATGAATTATTTAAGAATTATTTGACAATTCACATTTGACAACTGTCACCATGCGATGTCATTTTTTGTCAAACTCAGCTGATCATAGTGTAAACGTTTAAAAACGACTTTAAACTTAGTAAAATAATCTAAGCGCAAAATAATACTACTAAAGTATTTTTACGTCTTGTTTATCCAGATTGTTTTTTATCTATATACTTTACAATGTTGAAGTAAATATTAAACCAAATTTCGCATTTTGTAACATTCTTTTATATTTAATAAATCCTAGACACAATATAAAATGGTCAATCATGTGTTTCTGCCATTGTCAAATGTCTGTCAAATTATCTTTCAAAGTCGAATTACCGAATTATGTAAAAGGCTCGATTATTGTTTCCTTCGCAAATATTTTCCATTTGCCAATTGTAAGCCAAACCTTACAATTTTGAATTAGTTAAAACATAAAGAGTAATAAACTCAGACAGAATGGCGAAAGGCAAAAAGGACGACTCTGAGGATGAGTATTCCGCAAAGTTGGACATGTGTTTGACCGACGGGATCGTTAAAACCGGTAAGATCTTTGATAAACTTGATAAACTATAAGGTTCCTTAAATATGGACACTAATTAGGCTAAGCTTGCAGACATACTAAAAATTTTAAAGACATCTTCAACATAGAAAGTAATAGAGAGTTATTTAACTATGTCCTATTGTCAAGGTATCAAGGCCAGTTATATATTAAAAGATCACGTTAAATAAACTTAGTTAGCGCACATGTGAGGAATTTACGAAAATTATAATATCGATTTATGTTTTCTGAATGGTTAAATATTTTGACGGCCGATTGGCGCAGTGGGCAGCGACCCTGCTTTCGGAGTCCAAGGCCGTGGGTTCGATTCCCACAACTGGAAAATGTTTGTGTGATGAACATGAATGTTTTTCAGTGCCTGGGTGTTTATTTGTATATTATAAGTATTTTATGTATATTACCTATTCATAAAAATATTCATCAGGTATCTTAGTTCCCATAACACAAGCTACACTTACTTTGGGTGTGTGTATTGGTATATTTATATTTTACATTTATTTATATTTAAATATGTCTGTTATGCCAAAGTGCTCCATAATGCAATTTGAGTTGCCGCCTTATAAGTGAAAGATCTTGACTTAATTTAAAGTTTTGTGTATCCATAAATGTATCGATTAAAATAATAAAATAATTCAAACCACTCTGATTTGTTAAATTATGAGAGTTTTCATACATTATCCTTCCAATGCATATTTGTTTAAAACCATTGAAATACAATTACATTTGAAGCCTTATAGAATTTCAAAAATTTAAATAAATTGTATAGAAACTAATCAAGTCTGTATTAGGTATTTAAGTGATATCACACCTGATGTTAAGTTCCAATGCCGTCAAAGATGGTAGTGTACTAACCTGAAGGGGTATTGCAGTTTTTCAGCTATGGTATGACAAGGTTTCTTGGAAGCATCTGGCTCTGCTTTCACCACTCACAAGATAGAATATTATATTAAAATGTAAAAAGTTGATGCTGGAAAAGAGCAACAGCTGAGTTTCTTGCTGCCTTCTTCTTGGTAGAATCGGCCTACTGAACTGGTGGTAGAGGCACTACAAACAGACAATCTTGACGTTTCAAAAGTGGTTATATTAGGCCTACTTGAAATAAATCAATTTTGAATTATGATACAGTAAAATTGTATCATGCCATATATTACACATATGCCATATTATTAAACTCTTCTCATGTTGAATGATGATGATGATTTGGCATGATACTGTAATACTAGGTCATTTGAGGCTACTACTTTGTTGAAAGGGTGTTGATTAGCTGCATAAATTTATCAAATTCACAGAACATAATCAATGTTTTCAGGCAGTGGTGTTCTACTAGGTGCCGTATCATCAGTGTTGTTTCTGGGCCGGCGGAGATGGCCCATTATAGCAGGCATGGGCATGGGCATAGGTTTAGCATATGCCAACTGTGAATATGAATTAAACCCTAAAAAGAAAAATGCTGCATAAGTTTGGGCAGGTGTGTGGTTTGCAATATCAGGTAAATATCTTTGAGTAACAAAAAGTAAACTAACTGCCTTGATCTAGTCTATAGCATGTACAATTACGAATGACGATAGATCCAAGTTAGTTGCACTTATAATGGTGTAGTCCTAGTTACGGTAGGTGCGGGTCGAGTCCATGGAGCATTTGCTTTGTGAATGCGATGGATTGACTAGAAAGCGGTTGGACCTCTTGGGAGTGGCCTATCCACAACCAGAGGATTACTGTGCCTCCAACCTAAAAGCTTCAATCGAACTCTTAAGAGTGGATATTTGAAGCTATTTAGGGCGAGGGGATACAAGGACAGGGCGAGCACAAAAGATCCTGGAGGGTCGAAGTGCATCTGCTGAAGCGGGCCTCATTACAAGATAGAGATAGAGATACGGTAGGTGCTGCATTGATGGAACCCCAATAATGTGGACAGAATCAGATGATTCGTAGTTTCTGGAAGCTGTTGAAAACAACTGGCCCAATCATGGACTTTGGAACTCCCCACAAAAGAGTTGGGACATAGACCAACAGTGGTTGCCAGTATGATATGATGATGACATGTAGTATTTATTGTTTAACCATGTGTTAAGCTGCTCAAACACAGGTTGCATTTGAACAGCTTGATGCGAGAATTAAAAAAGTAAAAAATGGTCAGATTTGAAAATGGGGCTAATTGGTTCTTAACTGTCTTTCGTTTTAAAATTTGTGCATTACTGAACACCAGTTATCTTGGTATTTGCTGGCAGGCTGAGTGTCAAATTGGCTAGGTTACATAAAAAAATATGGTAATATAATTAACAAATTGCAGGGTTAAACCATGTAATCAAATAAAGTAGTATTTTATCTAAAATGTATGTTATTTTGTTTCAGATAAGAACATCAAAGTAAATAAATCATGTGCAAGAACACAGTGCATTCTTATTGACTAATAGTAGATAACTTATTTAGAGAATATTGTAATTTTGTGTTGTTGTACAAATAATTATTAATTAATTATTAATTAATAAATGACTTTTATTTACCATTTATTAACTGTTCAACTTGTTATTATCAAAAGAAGAAGAGTTGGTGGGGTGAATTAAATAGGTTTTGATATATAATGAGTATAGTTATGAGGTACCTACATAATAAGAAATTCATACTATTTTAATACGTGGATAAAGTCTATTGTAGAGTGCTCGCAGTTTCTGTTTAAGGTATTCTGAGTTTTATTACTCATTGGCACAAATGATTTAGAAAATCGAAGTTGCAATGGGTGGGGCAAATAGGTCCTTTATAGACCTAGGTCAAAGTGGAGCCTTTTTTTATAGTAGTATAATATAATAACCATCACCTATAAAAAGGGCAAAACTTCGCAGGTCATGCAAGGAACAAGTCCTGCAACGTGCCGTCCTGTGTCCTTCAACCTGGGTGCAACCATGGCCTTCAGACCGCAATACAGCATTGCAATAACGTTACTTGGCGGCAGATATAAGCTTATCGGTAGAAGTCAATTTTGTGCAAAATTTGCACAATGTAGTCCAGACTGGTTTTGCTGCTATACAGTAGTCAGTACCTATTATAGAAGTTTTATTTTTTCCTATGAAAACGGTTCTTGAGTGTGTACCCGGGCTAAATCATATCCATCGGTAAGCTAACTCTGTTTCATTCTTCTTCAATGGTCGGTGTAACAGAAAAGAAACTGATAAATTTTCGCATGAATTTCTGAACAACATTCAGTAGCATATCTAGTCTGTCTAGTTTTACAGCCTTTACACTTCACAAAAACGCTATAAGTAATGTTAGGATTAGTGTATTCTGTTATGCTAGTTTATTTATACCCTCTTAACTTCTAAAGGTGTCTCCATACGCTTGGCAAACAACACCAAACAACGAGCACGAATGTGTGGATGGCTGTTTGCATTTTTGTTTTTTGTTTGAGTCTTCCAGGGTGTTAGACAAACGCGTTCGCGATGTATCCAAATGCTTGTTGGTAATCACTAAGTTGTACGCGCTACTTTGCGGGCTGCGGACGGATTTACTAGTTAGTGTACTGTTTATCACGCTCTGCCATTCTGTATCCAGGTACTTACGTAAAATTAATTTTGCCTTTTTAAACCGACTTCGAAAAGGAAGGAGGTTCTCAATTCGGGTTTATGTATGTATATAGGTTTGTTACCTCAGAGCTTTATCATTTATTAACCGATTTAAATTTTGTTTTCTTTGGAACGGTGTACCTACCGTTTGGTCAGGTAAACTGATCATGAAGACCAGGGATAGCTACCGCAAAAGCAGCTTTACATTATCTCAAGTAGTAAATAAATCAATATGGCGGCTGGGGCCATTTTGAAATGGGAAAAATCGTGCAATTGTTTTTGCGTGTTCCTTGATATAAAACATTAGCACTGTTTTTAGACAAGTTTATTTAGTCTTCATAGATATACCTACAACGGTTCAGCTCCAAAGTTACAAAACGATTGAAATAAAATAGAAAATTGAAGTTTGGAAGAATATTTAACAACACTTAAATATTCTTTTTCAACAAAGATGTTTGCTAAAGCGACAGCAAAAGCATTGTGCAATAGACTATTCTCTTAAAAATACTCAAGAGTTAGTACGAGATTGGTATACGGGGTGTTAAATGCAATAAAACTAAATAAATACAAATATTACTGTATTATAAGTTAATAAAATTGTTTACAATTCATCATATGTCATCACACCGATAATAATATATCACAATTCCATTGGTAACTTAAAATGCTATTTTCCCCAAAAAGACAGTGGCGGAGGAACAATATTCATATTTCAGGTCTCTATCGAGCCTCACCAAAGAATACTAGAACTTCTGCTGAGTTTCTTGCCGGCTCTTCTCGGTGGAATCTGCTTCCGAACTGTAGGTAGACTGACTTGTCGTATCAAAAGTGCATATATTAATTAGGTCTACTTGAAAAAGGTAAATTAATTTTGTCTTTTTTTTTTAATTTGAGCCTAGTAATTAATAAAGACTTCTTTGATAAGAGCCTCCATCAGCATATAAATGTGCGTCGGTTCTCAATTTGAGCCATCATAGAATTTGAATGTGATTAAAGTTATTTTTGAGCCTAGATACATAGTTAATAATTATAAGGTTGGAATGCTAAATCATGTCATTTAAAATAGAACATAAAATTATTTTTATATTACATTATAAACATGAAATATAATTGGCTATATAAAAAATGCAACATGATCAAAATATAGTAACCAATATTATAACAAAACGTTGTGTGAAAAGTGTCTTTAAGTCCAAATATCTTTTTTTCCATGAAATTCATGAACAACACGTGGTTGTTGGTTGGTCTCACCTCGCGACGTCACACGCAGCGTTGGTAAACCCCCACTTGCTTTGGACGTAACACTCTTTTAACAGAAGATACAAAACATACTATGAATCCTCACTTATAGCATTGCGAGAGGCGTTAGCCGAACCAATTTGTACCAACTCTACGAAATGGAGTGAGGTAGTTTTCTTTCTATTTAATTTTGAAAAAGTTTTTTTATTTGTTTACGGTTGATACATTCAGGAAAATATAATTAAACAAAGCTTTTGGCAAGGAGCAATCAGACTTGTCATTATTTTTGTTCCGACGACTAGGAACAGTCAATGTTCGATCCAAGTTTTCCTCGCCTAGAACTTAACCTATCAAAAATAGCATAAAATATGTATTCAAAAATACTGGAATTATATTCCACTGCAAATATATTTTTGCTATAAAATAACTTTTGTGTAACCTCAGATATTTGCAGTACGATATAAGTTGAAATGACTGACCAAGTCTGGTATTAAAATTGTATGTAGATCAATGTCGAAAATTACTGAAGATAAATCAAAATTAATCTAGTTAGAATACTGGAAAACAGTATTGTAACTAGAGGGCGCCTTACCGATTCGATACAAATTGTAATTAGTTGAGTAGTTCGCGCTTCCGAATAGGTAGAAAGGCGCTTGGCAATCTGGGGGAAAGACACCATAAGTGGTCTGTCGCATATTTTTCGAACACAAATATCAGTGAGGTCACTAACTTCCGAAATTAATAAATAATCAATCCAATACAAAATCTCTAGATGACAGATTTAATATTATAGCATTTCGTTTAAGTAATTAAAATATCACTTGATTCAATGTTGAAGGAAAACTTCGTAAGGAAACCTTCATGCCTGAGAGTTCTCCACAATGTTCTCGAAGGTGAGTGAAGTCCGCCAATCCGGACTGGGCCAGCTTGGTGGACTACAGCCTTAACTCTTTTTTCATTATGGAGACCCGTGCCCTGTAATGGGCCGGTAATCCGTTGATATGATGATGATAGTGACATCGTTTACCTACTCTCTCTCCTGTACAAACGGATAGCAAAACTAAATTCAAACGATCTAAAGATTTCGGATTAGATTGATAATTTAATAACCTCGGGCATATATCAATATAATAAAATATAAATATATAAGGAACTGTGTAAAATGTCAATGATGTTTTAAGCTAAAAGACGTAGATTTGTTTTTCTGCAATTTGTCGATACAGAGTTTGATTTGCGAAAACGTCTTCTCGATAGCTTCTTTTAGCCTATAACATCGTCGGTATAAACCTATGCTGTTACTTATTTAGTCTTCTTGGCTTTAATCTTTTCCTTCTTCGCCTCTTTAGGCTTGGAGGGGTATATCGCGAATAGTGCGAGCTGGAACGCACATAGCGAGAACACTACCACGTTTTGTAGCTGAAAAAGATAATAAACATTAAGAAAGTGATACTCCACAGTATCTATGTATATGTAATATATATGTATGTAGTACAAGATGTGCCCTGCGGCTTCGCCCGCGTAATTTTGGGAGGCAGCGTACTGCTACATAGTCTACACCTATAGTCATAAATGACATTTTGAGAAATTTTCACAAAAAAAAAAATTCTTACGTATTTTTTTTTTGCAATGAAATGTATACTATATTATTTCTAATACCTCCAAGAATATGGATAAAAAGTTTCATGAAGATCGGTTCAGTAGTTTTCGCGTGAAAGCGTAACAAACAAACTTACATTCACATTTATAATATTAGTAGGGATATATATGTATCAAACTCGTACCCGAATTACGAAATAAATTTTAAGTTTGCATAAGTATATTTCATAAGGAATCGCCGTGTAAATATATTAAATTGAAAGAAATATATTTATTTTTCCATACAAACGAATTCAAAAATTTTCAAGTGTTTACTTGTGACAACCCTATTGAAGATAAAAGACCAACACGCGCACAATACCTACGCTACGCGACGCGTACCTAATAAAGTGACAGGAGTCATATGATTTTAATTTTGCATATGATGTTAGGGCTGTATCTGATTTATTTCAGTAAAAACGATGGCAGTAGTTTACTTTCAAACTATTAGGTTTTCGGTTTCGCTGATAAGTCTCACAGACAGTAAATATAGTACCTCTAAAGCCTGGGAAGTATTATTTCGGTTTTCATTTACAAGTTGTATTATACTAATACCCATATCCGCGAGCTACTCTATCAATTGGTGATATTAAATCTAAATATTATCTCTCTGTAGATACTTTTAAGATAAGCGATTCCGAACATATATGGTGGACCGATTTTATCTTATATCTCTTTTTATCTATCTTTCTGATATTAATGATAATAAAAATGTCTCTATATCTGACGGTATTACCTTTAGCTTAAGTAATCTTACTACGATAATAGTAAAAAATAGGTCACAATAATTATTATATGTACAAAAATAAAGTCGTCGATTTTCTTTATTTGCAAAGCAAGGATCGTCGTTTTGGGACTGAAATTGCATTTTACTTGTATGTCAAAGCTTAACATGTCGCGTTGTAACCGATTAGGGGTATTGAACTGCCAGTAGACACATCTCCAACTATGAAGCCCAATACATTTTTCAATAGAAAAAAATCTAAGCCAAATGTAAAAAAGAAAAAAAATGTTTTATTAGGCTGTTCTCAAACATAAAAAGTGATAAAATCTACGTTATGGACTTAAAATTAATAATTTCAATTTAATCATATCTCTATCTCTACGCAACGAATTTTAATGCAAAGAAATTCAAATATCTGTTATGTTATGTCGTAAGAAACTTAATTTGTAAGCTTACATTGCAAACTAATATGAATTATTCTTAATATTATATATTTAATAATTAATATTAGCTTTTTATGGTAAAAAACAGCAGTACTATTGGTATGTTTATATGTTTGTATATAAGTATGGAATATATTTTATATTTTTGTACATATCTTAAATATGTTATGTTTAATATGTACTATGTTTTATGTTTATTTTATGTTAATTTAGTTTAAAATCCTAGTATTTCACTAATGTTTGTTTTACCACCTACTAATTTCGTATAGCATTTTCTTGTATACCTTTGGTTGCCTGGAAGAGATCGCTATTTAGCGATAAGGCCGCCAAATTGTACGTTCTACCTTATTGTGCTGTTGTATTTGTATCTCTGTAAATTTTCTCTGTGGTGTACAATAAAAGTGTATTCATTCATTCATTCACTCTGTAAATTTTCTCTGTGGTGTACAATAAAAGTGTATTCATTCGTTCATTCATTCATATTACATTTTTCAAATTGTTTGTTGGCCTGAATATATTGTTTAACTCTAAGTAGCTGAACATTGTCTTCATACTGTGTAAGCTAGTTTTAATTGATTTTTTTTTTATGTAAAGCTGTTGGTGAACTAAATAATGAATAAAAAAAGAAATAAGTTATTATACTTACAACGAGGAACTTGTTCTTCAGTATGATGCCGTACAGGAACCACATGAAGGTGACCACGGTGCCGGACAGGATCATGGGGAAGGGCATACCCTCGGTGCTCTGTTTCCTGATGATTTCCCGCTGGAAATTATGTCGAGGGATCGAGTCATTGTTGATTGAGACGTTTTCGCATAACTTCGCCCAATAGGCATGATGACAGTATTGGATAGAAGCAGGATGATATATTATGAAAATTAAGCTTAATTTGCTATACCTACTCGTATTTCGGAGAATCTGTATGGTGTTATTTATAATTTCTTCAATTTTTATACAGCACACCAAACCGATCTTAGCAATGTACCTTCTACACACGTTTCGCTCCGACATCGTAGCATCTAAAGGACATGTTGACTTTACAATGTAAAGTTAACATCTACTTTAGATGCTAACTAGTGATTTGTGAGTGTTTCATATAGGATCAAGCCATGGTGAGTCGATCCTAAAGGAAACATTGGACCGCCGATTGGTGCAGTGGGCAGCGACCTTGCTTTTTGGGTCTAAGGAATTCCCACAACTGGAAAATGTTTGTGTGATGAACATGAATGTTCTTCAGTGTCTGGGTGTTTATATGAATATTATAAGTGTTTATGTATATTATTCATAAAAATATTCATAAAAATATTCATATAAATACTTTGGGGCGATGTGTTTATTTTCGTAGTAAATTTATTTATTTGTTAAAAAAAAAAACCTTAAAATATATCACTCACCAAGCCGAAAAGAGGCGACGCAATCAAATAGAACATAAACACTGTTATGATCATCCCGAATCTGGACTCCACTAGTTTAGGGTCTTCCATTTCAGAGTATCCAATCAAAGCGGCCGCGAACGCACCTCCAAGACCCATCTGCATCCATACCGTGCCCTTATTCCTAGCGTACGTGTAGTATATCATGAGATATATAATGTTCAACGCTAGACCCATGAAGTTGACCTGGATCATCGTATCGTCTCGGAGTATGAAACCGAACTTCAAGTTTAGGATGCTCCTGTGGAAAAATGTAAAAATATAACAAAAAAAAAAAAAAAAACTGTAACAATATTAATATTAGAAGCAAAAATAAACTGGTTGTGCAGTTTACTAGGCTACACAAAATTGTACAAATTCATTCAACAAATTTGGTAATTTGTTATAAAATATGTATATTATTTTATAAAAAATTACCAAATGAAATCTTTGAGATGTCTCTCAATAAGTATAAAAAACGTAAACGTAAACGTAAAATTACAGAAAAATACTATTATAACATTAAGGATTACTTAAACGATAAAAAAGTTTGGGTGTGAATTGATCTAGCTTCATAGCTTAATATAAATTTAATGTGAGATGGTGATAACAAAAAAAAATTTACCCGGCTAAGTTTGTTGTGGGCTCTTCTTAGACCAGGGCGCGTTTGTAACCCTCGTAGCTTTAGGTTTAAGTTGGCGAACGAAGTTATCACCATCCACTTACAATTATGTAAACATATATGTATGTACGCTTTATACTTCGCCTGTGATAGGCCTACATGAAAAAAGAAATTTTGAATTTGAAGAGTTAGGTGTCTATGTGAAAATTCATAAAATGACGTAAAATGATGTTGGAAAAAGCTGACCTGCTGAGTTTCTTGCCGGCTCTTCTCGGTAGCATTTGCCTTCCGTACCGGTGGTAGAGTTACAACAAACAGACTTTCATGACGTAACAAAAGTGCTTATTAATTAGGCCTACTTCAAACATATGAATTTTGTTATTTTTAAATCACCAAAATTAATATCATGTGACTCCTGTCACATTATTAGGTACGCGTTGCGTACTATGCGCGTTTCGGCCTTTTATCTTTAATAGGGTTGTCAAATAAACACTAAGAATGTTTTCAATTCGTTTGTGTGGAAAAATAAATGTGCTGCATGTGCTGTGTGTGCTGTACATTTTTACAGGGTGATTCCTTCCTTCCTACAATATTATTTCATAACTCTGTTACACGTTGTACTCGTATATCGACTTTTTTTTATAAATACTAATTTTGGTAGTTTTGGTTAATAAACATTATATAAATATAACTTTTTATCTCGTGCGTGCAATGCTTTTAACAACAAATATTGTAAGACGGACATTTTTCATGTTAAAATTGGCACTTTTAGGAAATTTATTATGACAAAATAAGTACTATATATAGCTTTAAAGTTTTTGTTTTTCATTTTTGTTTTAATTAAATTATTATTTTTTTCTTTTTTTGTATAATAATTGCTTGCTAGGTCCTTATTCCTAAGCAATTGTGGTTGATGTTATCGTATTATATGTATAACCAACCAACCAAGTGGAAACTTCATTGGTTTATGTGATACAAAAATACGGCATTACTTTTATGTGTAATAATACTGTTTGTTTCCCTTGAAAAGCTAATAAATATATTGCGAAGCTACTGTAAGTAGGTACTGTAGTAGGTAATCGTGTGATCAAGGTTATATCTCGGTCGCACAGCTCTTTTCTGTAGTAGGTATAAATGTAGCTGATATAGAAACTATATTTATACTACACTATGCTCTATGCTCTGCCCCATACAAGATCCCATACATCCATTCTTTCGTCCTATTAGTGTCGCGGTCTTCTGTTCCACTTATCAATTTATTATCACTTTATCATTATCAATGCGCATCAATTTATAACTAAAGATACGGCCTTAATACTTACAAGATTCGCTCGCTCGCAATCGGGGAGTTGTTTTTGAGTATGGAAATACTTGAACATCGGAGTAACATCTTATTTGCATAGAGTAAGATCATGGATAATTTTGGCCAGTTGCGTTAGGGGAAAATAATGAGGGTAAATTTTTACGGCGCGCGCGCACACCGAAAAACCGACATCCTGAAGTTAGCTATAGTCAACCTTTTAGTTTAAAAAAAAAGGTTTGACAGTGTACACTGCGGGCTCATTCCGGTGATTTAATTGATTTAATTGTACCTACTGAAATCTCAATTTTTGAGTGAAAGTTGAAACTTGGTTGTCCGATAATGAGATAACTAGATAATGCGTTATAATAAAACTTTCAATGATTTAAATACGTTGTTAGTGACGTTTTTTCTACTGACGTAAAATAAGGCGAAAAATAAACTTTTTGGAAAGATTTTAATTTTTTTACGCCAAAGAAGTATTACTATTTATGTACTTCTAACGCGTGTAGGTACATAAGTACACACAAGTTTTTTTTTTACATATACTTAAAACACGCAAAGGCAGTTATGAAGACGAGTAAATTACAACCTATCGCCACACAGTTAGAGTAGTTTTTACATTAACAGTGTTGGTGAAGTTAATCGCCCAACAGTACTGATACTGTTAAATACTATTACGTATTGTATGACTACCTCTTAAATCCCTTGACAATTATTTGTAATCAACCGATGCGATACATACTAACATTATGAACTAGCTGTTGCCCGCGACTTTGCTTGTTTGTTTCATATTTTTCAAAATATCGCGGTAACTATTTTTCCCGGGATAAGAAATATCTAAGTTAGCTATCTCTATACAAAATTTTGCCAAGATCAATGCAGCTGTTAAGCCGTTCATAACAAAGGCCATATTATTTACCCTCGGCGGTGTAGGTGTAAAAAAAAAGTACCTTTACCGCGCTATGAAGCGAGCTAGCTATGTTGGGAGTCTCTCTTCGGGATAAATTCGCAACGACGAAATCCGTAGGAGAACCAAAGTCACGGAGACAGCTCAAAGGATAAGCAAATTGAAGTGGCAGTGGACGGGTCATGTCTGTCGTAGGACCGATGGCCGTTGTGGCAGACGTGTTCCGGAGTGGCAACCGCGTATCGGTAATCCCGGGTTCGATTCCCGACAGGGGCAATTTGGGAATTTATAATTTCTGATCCGGTGGTCTGTGGGGTATGTCGGTGATGGTCATTTCTAACATTATTGACGTTATTGCCCCTTATCTAGCCGTAATTTTTAATGAATGTGTTGACATGGGTATTTTTCCGAACCTAATGAAATGTAGTAAATTAATACCCCTTTTTAAATCCGGTCATAAAAATTACCTTAACAATTACAGGCCTATTTCAATCTTGCCAACTCTTAGTAAGGTTTTTGAAAAAATTATACTTCACCAACTTTTAAATCATTTTAATGTAAATAACTTACTTCATCCGGAGCAGTACGGCTTCACTAAAGGTTGTAGTACAACGGATGCAGGCGCAACACTTATAAAGCATATTTACGATGCCTGGGAACGTTCGCAGAATGCCATTGGTGTTTTCTGTGATCTGTCCAAAGCATTCGATTGCGTTGAACACAAAACGTTGTTATTAAAACTAAGCCACTATGGCATCAAAAACGTTGCACTCAATTTAATTGCCTCTTATCTAAGTGATAGAATTCAAAGGGTATGCGTAAAAGACACAAAGTCTAAGGGATCATCTATCTTAATGGGTATCCCACAAGGCTCAATTTTGGGTCCCTTATTGTTTCTGGTGTATATAAATGATCTACCACACCATGTCAGGGGCACTTGTGACATTGTACTGTTTGCAGATGATACATCTCTCATTTTTAAGACTGATAGAAACAAAGATAATTTTGACGACGTAAACCGTGCTTGTCGCATGTGTCAGACTAGTTTACTGTTAATAACTTACTTTTAAATGCAAAAAAAATCAAGTGTTTGGAATTAGTTTTGCCTAACGTAAAAAAATTTGATAAAAACATCATAATAAATAGAGAAACACTTAAAAAAGAAAACTGCACTGTTTTTCTAGGAGTGACCTTAGATTGTAAGCTACAGTGGGGTACCCATATAGAAAGCCTAGCGAGTAAACTCAGCTCAGCTGCATATGCAATGAGGAAAATTAGACAGCTTACCGATTTTGAAACAGCTAGGCTTGTTTATTTCGCATACTTTCACAGTATTATGTCCTATGGGATCTTACTGTGGGGAAAAGCTGCAGATATTGAAAGTATATTTATACTACAGAAAAGAGCCGTACGATCAATATATAAACTTGGATCACGCGAATCGCTACGTGAAAAATTTAAACAAATAGGTATTCTTACAGTAGCTTCGCAATATATCTATAATAATAATATAGTCTTTTTGAGACAAAATATTGGTCCTTATAAACAAAAAGCTGAAATTAACAATCGACTTACCAGAAACGGACATAAATTAGTAATAATCTGCATATCGTCTGCGAAAGGTGCAGAACTCCTTTGTGGGGTTGAGTATACGCTTTTACAACATGATTCCTAAGAAAATACTTGACCTACCAATGCATACATTTAAAAAATGTGTAAAAACGCATCTTGTACAGCGAGGTTATTATACATTTGATGAATTCCTCAATGACAAGGTAGATTGGAAGCAGCCAGCCTCGCTCTCATCTCCCGCAAGATAGTAAAATGATTGTAAATGTTGATGTTGGAAAAGAACAACTACTAAGTTTCTTGCCGGCTCTTCTCGGTAGAATCTGCTTTCCGAACCGGTGGTAGAGTCACTACAAACATACATACTTGACGTTTCAAAAGTGCTTATAAAGTAGGCCTACTTGAAATAAATGAATTAGAATTTCTGAATTTTTTCTGGTCTGGTTTGGTCCTTTGGCCGTGCCGCTAAGCGATTTAGTGATCCGATGTCGCGTAGATTCCTATTTGGGGTATGACTACACAGTGGCGTGCATTAAGGGTATGCACAGCGTATGCAGATGATATAAAATGAAGAAAATTCTTCAATACGCGCCATCCTCTATGCACGCAACTGTGACTACACTATACTCCCTAACAGGTTAGCCCGCTACTATCTTAGACTGCATCGTAACTTAACACCAAGTGAGATTGCAGTCAAGGGCTAACTTGATGTCCACTGGGAATATCGAAGGAAATAAGCCATGCGTACGTAGCACGAGACGTTGGGAGGACCAGATTGATAGTGGAAACCAAAAATTTAAAAAAATAATAAATAATAATAACAATGTAGAAAACTTAAATTAGTACGATGAATAAGAGATACTGAGAATCGGATATATTAAAGAAGATATATATCGATATTCGAAGATAAAAAAAAACACCTGTGTATAATTTTAAAAAATGTAGCATATGCACGAACCCGAGAATGGTGTCGAAGCGTGTCACTTGGGAGACCGGCAGGGTGATTACGTATCTCGCCACAGGTATGCGACAGGCGTAAATATTACAATCACTGCTGTCAAACGTCACTTTTGTTTATTTATTGTATGGAAAATTGACGTTTGACAGCAGTGATTGCAAGATTTACGCCTGTCGCATACCTGTAGCGAGATACGTAATTACCCTGCGGCTCCTTGTGCAGCTACAGCATATGTTCAAATTAAATTCAAATTTTCAAATTCAAAATCCGGAGGCTCTGTAGTGCCTCAAGCCAAGTACACGTTCAACAACACATGTATAAAATGTGTGTAAACGTGTAGGCGTGGCGTAGGCTACAGTGCCTCTATTTCTTTATTTATGTACTTAGGCCAATCACAGGCACTTATGTAGCGTTCATACTTACATGTTAACATAATTGTAAGGGGACGGTGATAACTTCGTTCGCAAACTTTAACCTAAAGCTACGCGGGTTCCAAACACGCCCTGGTCTAAGAAGAGCCCATAACAAAATTAGTCGGGGTTTTTTTTTTAATCTATATGTATGAAGTGTGCAACTCACATAATAAGGCCGCCGACGAATGGCATGATGCCAACGCCCTTAGTGCTGCCCTGCTTGTAGATATCGTAGCAGATGAACGAGCCAGAGAACATCTGCCCGATGGTGACGAAGCGTGTCACTTGGGACACCGGCTCCTTGTACGGCAGTAGGATATCGCTTAGCGCCTCCATTTTTATCTGCAAGAAATTCACCATCATCAACCCATAACCGATCCACTGCCGGGTATCCTCTCAGAATAATTATAATAATCATAATAAGACATTACTATTTCACACGACGATAATCTGGTGAAAGCTGAAAAGGAAAAAGTATCTAAATACTTGGACCTCCAATAATGGTGGCTGCATTGACGAGATCAAGCGACGTATGGCAATGTTTAGATCGGCTATGGACAAGTTGCAAAGGATATGGAGGAATCGTTATATAACGAAAGCCCCAAAGATCCGGCTAGTTAAAGCACTGATATTCCCCATATTTTTCTACGCTTCGGAGACGTGGACCCTGAGGGAGACTGAGAAGAAAAGAATAGATGCTCTTGAGATGTGGTGCTGGAGGAGAGTGTTGGGAGTGACCTGGAACATGTTCCGTACTAATGAATCAATTCTTGATGAACTCAGCATCAAACAGCGCCTATTTTCTGCAGTTCAAGCGCGAACTCTTAGTTTCTTCGGTCACGTGTCCAGGCGTAATAACGTGTCCATTTAGCGTCTTGTGGTTCAAGGGAAAGTAGAAGGTACCAGAGCACGCGGTAAATCACCGATGAGATGGACGGACAAAGTGAAGGTCACAATCGAGGCTCCTCTACATGAATGCGCAAGAAAAGCAACCGTTAGAAAAGAGTGGCGAAGGATTGTCAAGCGAGCCACAACACCCAGATGACGACCACGACCAGTCTGTCAAGACTGTAACGACTAAAAAGAAAACTTGGACCACGCTCACGAGATTACCGCCATGTGGAATGTTGAGTCGACCGTTATTGTTCCGATCGTCCCTTCAGTCAATGATGTTCTCGCGAAAAGCTTCGACCAACATCTAAGAAGCTTTCGCTTGGTTGTTGGATCAAGAGTCTGATACAGAACGGAGTATTCCTTGAAACGGCGCGTATTGTGAGGAAATTCCTCACTCTGGAGCCCTCACCGCCGGTTGCTTGGGCATTCAAAAGCCCCGCAAGCGGAGGGTGGATGTTTCTTCTTATACATTTTTAAGTGTTTTTATGTCTTTTTTAAATTCTTATTAAAAAAAAAATTAAATCTCTTGAGACAGGCGTAAATCTTGCAATCACTGCTGTTTGACAGCACTTTTCCATACAACAAATAAACAAACGTCACTTTTCCATACCGTAAATAAACAAAAGTGACGTTTGACAGCAGAGATTGCAAGATTGCGAGATACGTAATCACCATGCCGGCCTTCTGGTCCTCCCTGCCTGGGTGTAATCCTCCGCCCGGTAATCCGCCCGCCAAATATGTATTCATGTACAGTATATCTATGTGTATTACTCTATATGTATCTATATTAATGTTGTTTTGCCTATATATATCCTATACACGGGCGTGAGAGTCAATTTCGATAATAATAGTTTTTATTTAATTAAAGTACAACTTTTTCTTATATTACCCTGGACCCCAAACTAGGATTTTCCGCGTCTTGTTTAAGAATGAGAAGGGCTTAGGCCGTAGTCTATAGTCTATAGGTTTATAGACTTTACACGCCCTAGAACTTTATGGAGAACTAAGGCATGCAGGTTTTTATCACGATTTTTTCCTTCACCGTTTAAAGCAAGTGATATTTAAATTGCTTAAATTAAGAAACGCACATAACTCCGAAAATTTAGTGGTACGTGCTAGGGCTCGAACTCGGTCTCCACGAAAGGAAAGCCGAAGCCATTATGCTATCGCCGCTTCCATGAAATGATATTGATTTAAAAATCATAACCTTGAGTTGTAAATCGTCAATAGCAAAAATTATTTATGTATCTACAACGCACGCCATTAAATAATAGATTTATAAAAGGCGATGTCATGCTATCCCTTTCGCCGACTATAAACTTGTATAAGAGAGAGGAATTATATGATTACACCTTCAACTCTGCGCTAATGCGTACTTTAACGTAATTACGTACGTTTTTTACCACGTTTTAGTGATAATAACCGGGAGCAACGCAGGAATTTTCGGAGCTGGAAATGAGAATTTCTACGGTAAAATCCAATATCTAACTGATTTTAGCCCAACCCCCACAACCAAACTAAATCCGAGAACATTTTAAGAATATGGAAGAAACGTACCGACTTGGCTTACTTTGCCGTATGAACACTTCGTTTTGCTAATCTACTAATATTTACCTATAGCAATGATCGTGCCGTTTAATTAAACTTCAAGGAAAAGGAATCAGAATTAATTATTTAGCGACGCAATTCAAGGCAACTTCATAACAAACCTCTTAAAAATAAATGAGCTTGGCCCGCCAATACCGCAACCACATCCTCGTACAGGGATGGCAAACCTTTTTATTAGAGCCTTTTAATATTATTTATATTATAAGGAAAAAACTAATTACCAAATACCTCGTTCTTTACAAACAAAAATAAGTATGGAAAACTGCAAAAAAAATTATCATAAATTAAAAAACGAAGTCGATTTTTACGTCTGAACGTTTATTTCATTATCACTAACAAATAATAAAATAAACAGCACCGACGCGTTGCGACTTTTTAAGATGCTCTCTTTAAACACGGGTTGGGCTGATACTGGTGCCAATTCTGTTTTACACTAAACAGAAAGATCTAAAAATAATACTATTCTTTTCCATGTAGAACACAGTGAAATTAACGTCATCTATACTTTTGAAACTTTTAATTTTGTTACGTTTAGAGATTTGTGTACCAACAACAAAACCCTAATTATTCACCAGACCCCGAATCGATCCCACGGGTTCGTGAACCGCAGTATATATATATATAACACGCTAAGCAATAGATCAATGAGGTTATCCCAAGCTTAGGGTGTTTTTTTCAAAAATAGGGCGTTTTTTCCTATTAAAATTATGTTGACTGATAGAATTTGCATTGGTAAATCTTTGTTTTATTCAAATAAATAAGAGGTTGAAAAGAAGAAACTCTGTAATGGAGGGATTTTTCTTCGAGAGTAGCATGAACGACAGTTGTGCCAAAGGTTCACTGTCACTGGCATAGCACTACTATTATTAGCACAAATAGGCTTCAATTGGCCCACGACTCGCACGATTCAGTGCGTCACGACACACCCACTTTATGACGTCACGTTCCTGACTAGTAAGGTATTTACGTGACTATAAACATTCAGTACCGTTACAAATAATAGTGCTTCATCATATTCATAGATGAGACAAGATCTTATCTTGCAAATGGCATTGGCTTGACTGCACACTAAGGCCTGCCACTTGAATTTTAGTGATGACATTCTAATCATATTAATAAGTCGAAAATTAATAGCTGTTATCAGCGATTTCATGCGCGCGCGCAGCGATTGCATTTGGTGTTTTTCAGGATAAAAGTATATAATGACCAGGATACAAGCTATACATACCTATGTCATTTTTCATTCAAATTGGTGCAATGGTTGAACCGAAAGTAGTAAACAAACAGACAAAACACTCTTTCCCATACATGGCATGGATTGAATGCAGATAGTTTTCAGCTATTTCTTGGCATGGAGAAAACCCTAAGGACACCAGACTTTGAAGAACTTTAATCAATAAAAGTTAGCCTGCCCAATTTTATACCCTAATTTTGTTTTTTTTATTCCAATACCATATCCAGTGATAAGTAATAATAATGTCTAAGATGCTAGCAGGCTAACCTTAATACCATAGCTCTAGCCTCTAACTGGTTTATATGCCACATTGTACCAGAATTCTAAATCTCCCCATCAAACCAGACGAGAGAGAGAGAAGATTAAAAAATTATAAAAATTCCAAAAATGCTGCTTCTGGTGTTTGAAACAAGGACCTCAACTCATAAGATCGCAGTGCACACCACTGAGCAAGAAAGGGGGCAGGAATTCGCAGGAAACCAAATGAAAGTTTACTACTAACCTTAACTATCTGAAGGTCATATGACAATCTCTCTAATATACATAGAAGTAGAAAGTTATGTATCAAATAATATTAAAATTACTGCTCTTGCAAATGTTAATTGTTGCGCAATTTGACCCACATTTATTAAACCAGACGAGAGAGAGAGAAGATTAAAAAATTATAAAAATTCCAAAAATGCTGCTTCTGGTGTTTGAAACAAGGACCTCAACTCATAAGATCGCAGTGCACACCACTGAGCAAGAAAGGGGGCAGGAATTCGCAGGAAACCAAATGAAAGTTTACTACTAACCTTAACTATCTGAAGGTCATATGACAATCTCTCTAATATACATAGAAGTAGAAAGTTATGTATCAAATAATATTAAAATTACTGCTCTTGCAAATGTTAATTGTTGCGCAATTTGACCCACATTTATTAAAAGATATTTTAATTGTATTAAGGAAAAGTAAACCAAGTTGATATGAATTGATTGTATAAGCAAAATTTTTTGTTTAACTATGTAAGTAATATTTGTTGGCTCATAAGGTAGACATGTTATACTATCATCCACCCATTCGGCCCACCACAGAGGTGTCCTCTTACAATGAGCAAGGTTTTTACATGAACCTCTAACTTGAAAAAGTTAGATGCTTGGCCGGGAATCAGGCTCTGACCCCCTGATAGGGATGCAGAAGTCCTAACCAATGGGCTATTAACATAATCCTTCTAATCCTGCATGCATTTTCACCTGCATTTTGGTTTTCTTAATGGTTACTAGTTCATTTATAGTTGTATTTGGTGATACCAGAACCTGTGACAATTATATTAAGCTTGGGCTGTACAGGAAATAACACTTTTAAAGTTTGCAAAGAATATACTTTTCATAACAGTTAGTACTATGTAACCTTTTCAAGACACTTGCAAGGTAACATCTAATGACAATCTTACTAAGATATTTTTATTTTTTAAAAGAGAATTAAGAGCAAATTGCAATGACGAATGTAAATGTTTATATGAATAAGAACTACATAAGACATCAAAATCAAAAACGCAAGAAGGTAACATTCTTAGTTTATTACATAGGCTCCATTTTTTTAATAAATATTTTACATTAGTTCTTACTGCTTTACTTAACAAATAAGTCTTTTTTTTTACCTATTAAAAGAACCAAGTATAAGAATACATACCTAACCTGAATTATGTATTTAAATTATATATATCTTTTTAACTAAGAAACAGATCTCTTTTAATACGGTTACGAGCACAGCAAATATAAAAACGTGTTCAGAATATTTTAGTTTTTAGTTACCGTAAATATATATGGTGTAAAAAAATAATTATAAACTTGAAAAGAATAAAAGTATTAGGAATTAATATTTACCGGCTATTTTTCCTTCTTTATATTATAATAAAATAAGCACAATATTTATTATAAGTTGCTTGACGAACCAGTACACGTTAAATTAATAAAAAAAAAAGTTTTAAAATCTTACGAAACAATCGACAAAACCCTCTATAATGAACATGGACGAAACTTCAAAGTTTTGAGAGTGACAAACATCCAGCTTTCCGACAGATTGAGGACTTATCTAGTTTGTCTTTGGATCACATCGTATAACAAATCTTTAAAAGGTATTTCAATACACTCAAAATTATCGAATATTTATTGTTGTTAAATTTCCATTCTTTCTTTTTCTATAGCACTTTCACCATAGTATTACATTCTCTTCGGCTTTTATAGTCTGGGCCTAGTCTCGGCCTGGGGAATATATGTACTCTGTGTAAAATATAAATGTGTATTATGGAGGGTGGAGGTAAGGAGAGTCATCTTATATGGGAGAAAAGTTGAAAAAGTGTCCAGTTGTTGCGCTAAATAACAGTTCAAAAATCCTCCACAATGGCGCTGGTGGATGCACAGGGTATGGTATGAATGTAGCAATCGTTGATGAATTGAAGTATGCCGAGTTAAAAAATTTAATGTCATTACCGACTAAAGTAGTTAATTATTGAGAATTTCAACAACTTACGTTGTACAAAATATTGTGGTAAATATAACCTTACTTCCTTGTATCTCCATACTTCCTTGTTTATTTTTCAAGCCTACTCTAACAATATTTATATTTGGCGCTTCTTTGAAGAGTTACCCTGATGCAAATGTGGCGTCATCCTAATTTAATACATTTTGACGACACTTTTTCATATACACAGATGACTCTCCTTACCTCTACCCTCCATAGGTAGAGGTAAGGAGAGTCATCTTATATGGGAGAAAAGTTGAAAAAGTGTCCAGTGTATGCGCTAAATAACAGTTCAAAAGTCCTCCACAATGGCGCTGGTGGATGCGCAGGGTATGGTATGAATGTAGCAATCGTAGTATGCCGAGTTAAAAAATGTAATGTCATTATCGACTAAAGTAGTTAATTATTGAGAATTTCAACAACTTACGTTGTACAAAATATTGTGGTAAATATAACCTTACTTCCTTGTATCTCCATACTTACTTGTTTATTTTTCAAGCCTACTCTAACAATATTTATATTTGGCGCTTCTTTTAAGAGTTACCCTGATGCAAATGTGGCGCCATCCTAATTTAATACATCACTTTTTCGTATACACAGATGACTCTCCTTACCTCTACCCTCCATAATGTGTATTTATGGAGGGTAGACCTCTACCCTCCATAGTGTATTGAACCGTGCACAGGATATGTTAATAGACTGCAGTAAAAACCATTTAATAAATATTTATAAAAAAGTGCAAACATAATTAATTTGTAAATCAATTTCCTTGATTTTCAGGAATCATTAAATAAATCCTGGTCTGCACTGTGAGTTGTTAAAACGTAGTGATTATAAACTTTTTGCTGCAGAACTGTCAGCTACTGCAGAACTTATTTTTCTTCCACAACTCGAATAATATAACAATTAAAAATGCAATGTAGTGTGCCTACCTGCGAAACTACTGCGGATACTATCTCCGAAGCCGATGGTATTACGTTTCATGAGTGAGTGTTTAAATTTTTGTAATTCATTCAAAATGCATACTTGTAAAATGCTGGTTTTTTAAACTTAAAAATGACAAATTTATATATAAAACCTTTTTTATTCTGTATATTATCTAAAATTTAGCTCCACACAATACAACGCTTTTGTGTTTATTTAGTTATAAGTTACAAAACTTTTATCTTGTGATTTCCAGATTTCCTAACGAAGGGCATCTCCGTAATGCGTGGCTCAAAGCTCTTGGCATACAAGTTTCTCCCTTACCAGACTCTGCTGTGGTATGCTCAATGCATTTTCTTTATGATGATATTGATGAAACAGAAAGTGGTTTAAAGGAAATTCGTTCTGGTGCTATTCCTTCAACAGTGCAGGTAACTATACTATAAAGTTTGTTTTATGTATCTTAAAATCCTAAGCAAGGAATTCTTGAATATGTATATAAACTAATTTGCAGTAATCTAATCACCAAGGGCTAACTTGTAGTGAAATAAATAAACCTAAAAACTCCTTCAATACTATTATTTTTGATAGTTGATAAAGGATTACTCCAAGGAAGACTTGGAAGTTAATTAAATGAATAATACCTTAATAACTATCTATAAACTTATTAAAGTGTGATAGTTATAAGTTTATGTACTTATAATTAAATGTATGTAACAAAGTTTGTGAAGTGGTAAATTGCTTAAAATATCTTATTGATTATGTGTCAGTTTATACTCATACATAAAAAATATCTAATTAAATAACTAATTAAAGGTTGAATAAATAAATAGGAAGCTTGTAATGTGTTTACAAAATATCTCTGCCAAATTGAATGTAGTGAAAAGACAGAGAGAACCTACATTTTTTTTCTTCCTAGCGGAGAAATTATGTTGAAAAGATGTTACACTTATTTATCTTTTGTTCTTCACTGTATTTTAAGGAAACTAAATATGTACTAATAAGAATATTTTGTGCAGGTCTGCATGATGTGTCTTAAAACAAATGGCAAGCTGTTTGAAATGAGTAAATACAAATTAGAAGCAGCATATGAAAGATTAATGGGACAATCTGTAAGTATTACCCATTTAATTTACTTGTGGCTTTCTCTCACTGTCCTTGTAATCATTTTGTACCATGCCTTTAAGTGTTTATTCTTCTACTTCTGAGAACCGTCATCGTAGTATTTAAAAATTTCAACTATTGGCCGTAAAGTTCATTTGTATTGTTATATAGATAGCAGAACTATGTATATGGGATTGCCCAATTAATTTTGAGTATCATGCAGCCATCTATTATGCAGTAATAAAATATTTTAGTATATAATTTCATCCTTATTGTTTCAGTTGTGTGATCAGGGAAAGCTTAATAATGCACTTTGTACACAATGTCTTCAGTTGCTAGTGAAATTCAGTAGCTTTAGAGACAAAGCCTTGTCCACCCGTTCAATGCTGATGGAGTTAGGAATTTAGTATTGCACATGACAGAACCCACACTGAAGAAAAGCTTTATGCTTGAAATTGCATAAAATTGCAAATGCACATAGAAAAGCACAGCTTAAACATGGGAAATTATGCTGGTGAGGAAATAGCCTTGTAAGTTTTGTGTGTATAAATGTGTAGACCACACAGCGTTAGCAATTATTATCAAGAAATTTTGAAGCAGTACATAGAACTCTGCTACAACTTCCCAAAGGGTAGTATTTAAACAAGTGAATATGTGTTTGTATTTTAAAGATCTGAATCATAAATACTGAATCAGGCTTACTTAATGTCAAGTCAAGTCAAACATTTCTTTATTCAAATAGGCACATAGATGGCACTTTTGATGCGTACATTATTACATGTAAAATATGACATAGAAGTGAGTTGATGGCGATAACTAAATTCGTCAACTTAAAACTAAAGCTATGAGGGTTCCAAACGTGCCCCGGTCTACAAAGAAGCCCACAGCAAACTTAGCTGTTATTTTTTTTTTGTTATTACCACCTGACATTGTCATTTAAAACTATTAAAGAAGCAACCTGCTTAGAGCAATAATTTACACCCAAACATTTTTATCATTGACATAGTCCATAATACTATAATAGGGCTTTTGTATAAGCTTATGTTTAATACAAACATAATGTATTGGGACAACTAAAGCCTAATTGCCCATAAATATTATTTTGTATTCTAATCTAACTTTTCCTAACTTTAGGTATTAGTAGTAGAACAGAGACAGCAAGACTATGCTTTTTTTGAGCACTATAATATTTATCACTTGGGATTTTATAGTCGCTCAGATTGTATAATGGGTTCCCACCAACCAAGTACGGAGAAAGAAGAAAAGGAAGATTGTAATCTTATAATTTTTTAATCACTCTATTTGGAACATATCTATCTTACAAATCACATTTCATCCACTTAATTGTGGATTTCCAGGACAAAAATGAACCTAGCTTCTCTTTAGATTAATACAATAAAATATTATCTTGTACCAATATATAAACGACGCAACGACGCGATTCATCAGTATCTCGAACGGCCAACGGTATTTTAGGAAGTCTGCATGTTCTTCAAAAAACACAAGAAGCCAAACGCCCAAACAGTCTTGCTAGCTCAATATTAGCTTGTTGCATGAAACGCCTAAAACGATCTGACGTGCTCGGCAATTGACGGACGGTCGAGTGATGGCTCCCACGTCTGTAACTGCCAATAACTAGCCCAGCACATCTGATTATAGTCTCGCGACTGATTGCAGTTATATAATATAAAAAATAAAGCCAATTATATATAAAGCTGAAGAGTTTTTTTTTACTTGGACGCTTAATGTTACTAGCGGTCCCTCGCGACTTCGTCAGCGTATAAGTCAACTTTAAAAGATAGACATACGCAGTATCGCAGTATTTTTCAAATCGGACCATAAGTTCCATAGATCATATCCTTCATGTAAACAAACAAACAAGAAAACTCTTTAGCTGTATATGTTAGTATAACATTATAATGTTAAGCTTAAGTTTCATTTCAAATTAATGAATTAAGTTGAAAATCATTAAAGAAATAATTGTTTAATTATTTTTTTCGCAGGGCAACTTTGGCAATGTGTTGCCACCCCAAACCCGTCGTTCCTCTGGCTTGCTCCCTTCCTTGCCTTGACAAGCCTTTCGGAATCGGGCCGCAAGAGTTTTAATCAATCAAGGTGTACTTGTCCAACGAAAAAATCCATTTAAGAAATACACTTCTTTCAGGACGGTCATATTGGTGCTGCATCTCTACACCCTTTGTGGTGGGCTATTCGAACGCCAGGGACCCTGTAATCCTTGGGCTACCTGGGCGGCGTGAAAAGGCACTGTCTTGGTTCTCAATTGGTGTAAAAGCGACTAGATCCCTAAATGCCCAACGTTAGCTTATTTAGGTTGCCCTGTCTTTCTTTTTAAGGCACGACATATCCATCGCAAATTCCCAGTCTGAAATACCACATGCCATTGCTCAGGTACTGCTGCAGTATATTTTTCTGTTTATGGTGTTGTGTGAAATTATTTATGTTGGTTTTTTTTAACTTGAAATTCAACTATCACACAAAAAACAAATTTCTTACTAGGTTCCACTTAATTATTGAATAAAATCAATGTATCCTCATATGTTTAGAATTGAATTGATTTATAATTACAAAAAAATGCATGCACATGCACTGTTAGCATGTGCATGTTTTACTTTGTTGAAAATAAAAATACATTGGAATTCGATGGCTTTATTATTTGTGAAAATTACCTCGCTGCTTTTCCAACCTGGCTGCCAAGTCAAAATTTTCGATTACGATTTTAAACTACGATTTAAATGGTATCGAAGGAGCGGCATCTAGTGATAATACTGGAAACAGTATAGTCGCAGAATCTACTCTTTTGATACTTAATAGTAATTAACTTTCACGCGATTGAATAAACATAACTCCTAGGTAGAAATTCTCACTAGAATATCGCGGAGCAGTCAATAGAAGGAACTCAATAGAATTCTCCTGGAAACAGAGCCGATTGCTCTCTATATCCAGGAGAAGTTGCCTGTGTTTAATTCACAAACGCTTATGGTATAGGTTCTTACTGGTCATAATTATGCTTTATACAAAACTCTATTCTTAAATAAATTGACAGGTCTAAAAGGTCTGTTTGAGTTAGGTCTTGTATCTGAGATATTCCTTATCTACAAAGAGATTTGTGTTTAGGTACAATTACACTCAGAGCACTAAAGGATTAACCTCGGATTATACATTCTCCTATATTGTTCTATCTATCAGTTCTAATGTCAATATAGCTGTACGGTAATATACCTTTGCCTTTTTTCTACGGGAAAGAAAAAAAATCACTAATGTCAATGTTTGTCATAGTCAGCTGTCATTTGGAGTTTTCATGATTTTCCCAAGATTTTCACGATTCTTCAGCCATCTCGTTCTATTCTAGGACGAATGAGTGATATGAGATTCTTGAAATTGTCCGCTAATTTCTTACAATAACGAGTTTTACCATAGAATAACAATGACGGTTTGTGAATAGTTCTAGGAATAGAACAGTGGTTTGCGTACCCTTGCTCGGTCGATTGAACTCTATAATATGCAATGGAAGGGACTGTGTGTGTTGTTGTTAGTTGCTGCAGTATCGACGATCCTGGGACAAAATATCGGTGATCCTTACAAGATCCTCGGTGTCCACAGGAGAGCGTCTTTACCCGAAATCCGGAAGGCTTACAGACAACTGGCAAAAGAGTGGTAAGTTTTAATACTTGATTTTATTTCTGGTTACTTTATTGATTTTTTAAATAATATAGGTCATTCCAAGCTGCCTTCTTTTGGCCCTCAATGTATCAAACGATATTTCTTCTAAATTTACTAGGAGACTATAAGTGAAATATAATATATTCAGTAATATTACCCACTGCAAAAGTATTAATAAAAAGTGTTATTATTTTTATGCTCAGTTGATTTATGTACCAGTGCTGGTCAAAGGCCTACTATTTCATAATTAAATGGGATTTACACCTCTTATCATTCAGACTTTAATCAATCAATTAGTGACAATTATTTTCAAATTTTCATTTGAAGAGAATTGGCACTGGTAGGGATCCTAATCATGTATACTGTTTTGCTGATGTTCAAATAATAAAAACATGTAAAATTGAAGCATGCATAACATGGTTATTAATTAATTTGCACCAGTATCACTATTTGATTCAATTTGAAGTTTGCAACTATGAAAAAAATGGGTACTACCATAGTATGTACTCTAATTGTTCCATATAATTATGCTATATCTTAAAAGGGGTTTTAATGTAGCCACATTAGGATGCTAAAGCAGTTTTTGAAGATAAAGTTTTCTTTAATCTAGATAGTACATATATAAAAGGGATACTATTATGTCTAAATCAAATGCAGTCAGGGTTCTACTGTCTTTGGAAACTTCTCCTGCTTGGGGATAGGTTCACTTGGCCCCTGGTGGCACACAGACGAGTAACTCTATCGTAATGCAGCTGTTAATGTCTCCCCGTAAGTGTTACTTCAAAAAATATTAATAATATTGGTTAAAGAAATAGTTGGTGTCCAGGTTACAAGATACTGCATTAGCTTAGTATTGATAGTTATAAAATAATAAAAAACACTTTCCTTTACTGTTTTAGACTGTGGTGGTCCATCTCCTAAGAGATTTTCCACTATAGTGCACAAGTGTGTGAACAAAGACAGGTGCACTCTTTATTCCCTCATTCTTATAGTGTAATGGCATGGCAGCACCAAAATAAACAGAAAGATCATGGCACAGCTAAACTTGCTAACCACTAGACTATTACAGTCATATAAGGCTTTGTTTTGTAGGCATCCTGATAAAAATGAAGACCCCAATGCTGAATCAAGGTTTGTGGAGATCAAGCAAGCTTATGAGCTTCTATCGGACACAGAACGGAGGCAGGCATATGACTTATATGGCATTACCAATGAAGATGACCACATGTATAAACAGAGGCATGATTATAGCCAGTATGGACGGTTCAGGTATTTTCGATTTTATTTATTTCTTCTTCTTAGTCATCACACTCTTGCCAGACTGGTTGTGGTCTACACATTGGTGATCTACCGCACGCTATGGTACCTTCTACAATGCTGAATGGACAAAGTCAAAGTCAAAGTCAAAAATATCTTTACTCAAGTAGGCACTTTTTATGCGTAAATGAGAATTACACAGTAGTGAGATGATGGCGATAACCACACTCGTAATCTTAAAACTAAAGCTACAAGGGTTCAGAACGCATCCTGGTCTAAGAAGAAGCCCACAACAAACTAAGCTGGGTGTTTTTTTTCACTATCACCATCTCACATTGTCATTTAAAATATTTAGGACATATCATTATGCCTGGATACTATAAGTACTATACTACTATCTACTATTTTAATGTGGTAAATGTGTAGAAGCTTCTTAGTTGTCTGTAAAAACAATTATGTAGCTACCTAGTCTTCTACTTTATGTACTATAAAGTAGAAGACTAGGTAAGGAGGAAGTTCTCGATTCATCCTTGTGCATGATAAGTGATTACTCTGCTGATTATGAGTTTGTTTGTAATGGTTCATTTTTTGTTTGATGGATCATACTTCAGAAGTTGTCTAATTTAACTTTTATTAAATTTATGTAAAACCTTTCTTAAAAAAATTGTGATGATTTCCTGAACATTATTGTTGTTATTCTGTTTAGGTTAAAAACAACAGCAACAATAAATAAATAGCTGTTGTTTACCTGTAAACTAATATGTATTACTTTAAAGTTGGTTTTAAATTTTTTATCAAATTCTATTATTGGTATACTGTTTTTGGAATGTTATGAGGAATCAGACAAAAAACTTTGTGGCTTGTCCATAAGCGTAGGCATGGATCACATCTTGTCTAAATTTTTATGTAGTGTGAAGCGGGTAAAGAATGCAATTATTGATTTAAACCGAGTTTTAGGACTCACTAGGCCATACTTGTATTATTTAAACATTTATTTATAAAACCAACATTGATATCAAACCAACATGAGGCCAATCATTATTGGGGTATTTATATAGTTTTACAAATATTTGATATAATTTATGATTATTGTCATTTTAACTCATTAGTTAATATTCTTTGCGTTCTTGAACCTAATGGTTCTCTTTGATCCCCTTTGCCTATACCCTCTGCTTACAGTAAGTAGGCAGTGGTTTACTCAAAAACTATTAGGTTTTCTGTTTCCTAGATAAGTCTTGGAGACAGTACATAATATATATACATAATTGACGACCGATTGGCGCAATGGGCAGCAACCCTGCTTTCTGAGTCAAAGGCTGTTGGTTCGATTCCCAAAACTGGAAAATGTTTGTGTGATGAACAGGAATGTTTTTCAGTGTCTGGATGTTTATATGTATTTTATAAGCATTTATGTATATTATTCATAAAAAAATATTCATCAGTCATCTTAGCACCCATAACACAAGCTTTTACTTTTTTTTTTTTTGGGGATAGATGGAGATGTGTGTATTGTCGTAGTATATTTATTTATTTATTATGTACCTCTAAAGCCTGTGAAGTATTATTTCAGTTTTCATTCACACAATGTATACATATTTGCAGTCAAGGGATTATTTCATGGATTATTTACCCACTCAAATACTATACCAGCAATTTTTTTCTTTTATAACAATTGCTATATATATATTTGTATGCAAATATTTTGTTTCAGCTATGATCCGTTTGAATATTTCAGCACACATTTCAGAACTCAGGATCAAGATATAACATTGTTCCATAAATTGTCGGTCACTGCAAAGTAAGTCCATATCTTTGAAATTACCACCCTACCGACAAAAATGCCGCCAAGCGATTTAGCGTTTCGGTAAGATGTCGCGTGGACACCGATTAGTTAACATAGATTGTAAGATAGGTTTAATCTCTAAGAGTTTTATAACCAGTCGAGTTAGCAATCAAGGGCTAACTTACGGAACAAATAAATTGAAATTAAACTTTTAGTGAATTTTCTGAACACCATATTTGAATATTCGATAGAAGCAGGCGTTACTTTGCGGAAATCCATAATATATTATGAAAATTAAGCTTAATTTGCTATACTCCTAAATATATGCTATATTAGTTATATTTATATATATATATATATATATATATATATATTATTTATATTTATATATTTGTATATTTTTTAAATCTTATTTATTGCACCACCTACCTCTTTTCTAAGTTTTTTCCTTTTACGCCATTGGTTGCCTGGAAGAAATCGCTATGTAGCGATAAGGCCACTAAATTGTACTCTCTTGATATGTATTTATATCTTTGTAACTACTTTTTTTAATTATAATAAAAAAAAGTAATTCATACATTCATACTCCGCGAACAGCAGGAGAATCTGTATGGTGTAATTTATAATTACTTCAATCCGTATACTCTCTAATCTGTTTGGTGTGGAGTATACGTATTGAAGTAATTATAAATTACACCATACAGATTCTCCTGCTGTTCGCGGAGTAAAGCAAATTAAGCTTAATTTTCATACCATATTTGAAATACAAGTGTATCGGGAACTTATATTTATTAACAGAGTTTTAACCTCCCACGCAAAAAGAGAAGGGTGTTTTAAGTTTAAGGTGTCTGTCTGTGTATCTGTGTATTTTTTTTGTGGTATCGTGGCTCCCAATCACATGAACCGATTTTCTTTTAATTTTTTTATGACATCGATAATTTTAAACCGAGTGTTCTTAGCCTCGTTTCATCAAAATCTGTTCAGCCGTTTAAATATCATCAGCTCTTTTTTAGTTGATGAGGGGATCTGGTACCGTGTTACTTCAATGATATTGAATATTTGTTAGTTTATTTTTTGTTTCGGGGGGTTAGCTAAATTTTTTTTGTCCTTGAACACTTGTGTTTATAACGTACCCCTGACAGATTATTTTTGGGATATTTTTTTCGTTATTATTTTACAGGCATTTCGAAAACAATATCCTAGAGAAGAGCGTGCACACGCCAGCGTTGGTCCTCTTCTACACCGACTGGTGCTTTGACTGCGTGCGCTCGGCCACCGCTTGGCGGCGCTTAGTGGAAGCTCTGCAGCCGTTGGGCGTGACGCTGGCCACCGTGCACGCGGGGCACGAGGCCAGCTTGGCGCGGCGGTTTGGCGTACATGGCGTGCCGAGCCTGACAGTGATACTCGACAAACAAGTGCATATCTATAAGGAGGGACTCTCGTCTTTACCGAGAATACTAGGTGTGTCTAAGTTATTTACATGGATTCATGTCTAAACTCATACCAGCCGATGAGCGCAGTAGTCAGTAATTCTTTCTGAATCCAAGTCTGTGAGTTCGACTCCCACAACGATGAACTTTGTGGTTTTTCGTTGTTCGGGTGTTTATCAGTATTTAATGTTCCTGCATATATACCGTATTTATGTATTTTATTGTCAGTTGTCTCGGTACCCATAACACAAGCTACGCTTACTTCGGGAAAATGTGTGTATTGCCGTAGTATATTTTATATTATGTAGCACTTATAATATATAGATTCACGCCCAGAGAAAAACATTCATGTTCATCACACAAACATTGTCCAGTTGTAGGAATCGAACACACGGCCTTGGACTCAGAAAGCAGGGTCGCTGCCTACTGCGCCGATCGGCCGTCAAATATATATGCGCGTGCGCAAGTTCGGGCCCGCTTAACTCAATGAGTGTTTACAGAATTCATGCGATGGAAGTTCCCTTACAAACTGGTCCGCGGCCTCACCGACTCGAACGTGGACTCCTTCGTCAGCGACTTCGAGGACAACAGAGTGAAGGCGCTGATATTCGAAGAGCGGCAGAGCATTCGTCTGCGCTACCTCATCACCGCATTCCACTACCGGGATAGAGTTTCTTTTGCGTAAGGGCCAAGTGCTGGCTTAAAGCACCTATATCTTACAATAACCACCATTTTAATTTCTACAATGTCAAAAACTGTAGTACATTATTTTGTACTCCTAGGATTCAGCCAGCGATTGCAAAAACGAGTTTACTTTCGACTTCAGTTAAGAAATTTATATATATATATAGGTTTCTAAAGTTTGCTTGTGTGTTTGTTTGTTTCGTTGTCCTTGTTTAGCGCCCGTAAATAAGCAAACAATCAACTTGATATTTGGCATAGAGATAGTTATAGAAAGGCTGACATAAGCTACCTTTTGCCCCTAGAAACGGTTCCCACAGACGACAGCTAGTAAAATGTTAAAGTTATTATATAAAGTTGGTAAATAACTAAACTTTTGATAACTTTAAATTCATATTTTCCGGATATTTTATGAAATTGATAAGGATTTTTGATAATAGCTATTTAATTAAATAAATAGTTTAAAATTATATTTCATTAACAACTAATGTTACATAACATTGAGTTAGTTGGTATTTAAATATAAATACGACTGAATTATCGATACACTAGTCCTGTATGGGCTTGAACGATGCAAAGATAACTCCAGGAGCCTGGTGTCTTAGTCGTTATCAAAATCAATAATAATTTAAAGAATTCCTTCTCATAATTAATAATTAAATAATTATTGGATTGCATTGAAAATCTCTTGTTGAAGTTGATCTATAATTAAGTGTCGTTTTTCAGTTTCGTCGACTTGACGTCCCGAGATACCCAGAACACAACCGCTCGGTATAAAGTTCAACGCAGTATGGACACCATGGTACTTCTGAAAGAAGACAGTCCAGAACCATCCGCCACTGTCAGCACAAATGAGATTCCCACGGAGACTTTGCATCAGTTGATCGAAGCTAACCAGATGCTGACGCTGCCTAGACTTTCTTCACAGGTATGTGTCCCTGGTACCTTACTTAACATTATTGAAGTTTTTCAATACATTTGAAAGCATTGCATTTTGCATTTTGAAGTGGCGCAGTGGTGAGCGCTTTGGTTTAAGGTCCTGGGTTCGATTCCCTGCATAGGCAAATTGGGAACTTTAAATTTCTGAATTTCTGGTCTAGACAGGTGGGAGGCTCCGGCCGTGGCTGATTACCGACAAATACGTCCCGTTAAGCGATTAAGCGTTCTGGTATGATGTCTTTGAAACCGATGAGGGGTATGGGTTAGTCCGCTACCATTCTAGACTGCATCATCACTCACCATCAGGTGAGATCGCAGTCAAGGGATAACTTGTAGTGAATAAAAAAAATAACTAATTACCGTGACAGGACAGGGCATCCAAGCATTAAGAACATATCCACCGACGAATTGTAGATTTGAAGAAACTTGGTAAAACCTTTGAAAAAAACGCTACTGAGCGCAAAACTAAATTCAAAATCAAAATTTCTTTATTCATGTAGGCCTATCACAGGCACTTACTTATGAAGCTTTCATACATATTTGTTTACATAATTGTAAGGGGATGGTGATAACTTCGTTCGCCAACTTAAATCTAAAGCTACGAAGGTTCCAAACGCGCCCTGGTCTAAGAAGAGCCCACAACAAACTTAGCCGGGTAAATTTTTTTTGTTATCACCATCTTCCAGTAAGTTTATATTAAGCTATGAAGCTAGAGCAATTCACACCCAAGCTTTTTTATCGTTTAAGTAATCCTTAATATTATAATAGGATTAAACTAGAACCGTTTATATGGTTACCCACTGGGCATATCTTCGGCTTAGGATTCTCTTTCGGCGGGAACGAAAATATAAGAGATGCGTGCCGGACGCATCGCTTATTTTTCAAAGTTATAAGACTCCCCTCATAAGTTATGTTTCCCTGGTACCTAACCCAAAATTTGAAGACACTAAAAACAGAAGACGTAAAAAACGCAACTGCTAAATAAAATCGATTCTCATAAGATGAATGTTGTAATATTATCCTCATCTAAAAACTAAACAAACATAATAATGAGCAAAATAAAAAAAAAATTATAATGAAATAAATCCAAAATAGATTTTTGTCCCTTTGCCCTAGCCGACTTAACAAAGGAGGAGGTTATCAACTCTGATGAGTTATAGTAAATGGTTTTTTATTTAAAAGGGATTTTTACCGAAACAGTCCCTTTTTAATTTCGTCTGATCTGATAAAGTTTCGGAGACTCACAACAAAACACTTCAAAACATTTTATCAAATCAAACGCGATTGCTTCTAAATATGCATTTTTTACGCAATCACGCAAAGTAACATCAAGCATGTTCACACGAAAGGGTTATATACAAATTCAAATTCAAAAATGTTATATAATGTAGGCTTTTCACAAGCACTTATGAAGCTTTCATACGTATAATATTTTACCATCAATCATTTATATAGCATATGTTTTCGCGACTGGAAGCTAGTTCCAGCACAATGTATTCAAAATTATTTATTATTTACTTTAACACAACAAAAAAAACGGTTTACAAAAGGCGGACTTATTGCTAAAGCATTTTCTATCAGCCAACCTTCGGACATGCGAAAAACTAGCGAGGGTATGGCCAAAAACTTTAGGAAGTAAAAAACAATATATATATATATATACATGTAAAATATATATATGCAATTTATAGACATACTGCGCTTTACACTTGCGTTATACAAAAATTAAGTCATCTAGTAGGAAACTGCAACGTCTCTTACTAGATGACGCTACAGTCGCTATAACACTGATGTGAAAGGCATATACTAATTTCGGCATCGACGGTAAGAGAGCCGTAGCTTAATTGGTGAAAGCGCTCAGGCCGCGATTGCTCGAGAGTAGCAGGTTCAAATCCTGTCGGTTTCGAAAATTTTTATATGCATTTTAAATTTATAAAATTGGTAATTCCTCCAATTATAAAAATTAACGTTGTTTTATTTTTGTTAAAGTAAATCTTGTTGTTTCTCAGAGTGTGCTAGACATAGTCTGCCCTATCGAGTGGCGAGCCGCCCGTCGCCGGTTGTGCTGCGTACTGATCGCGCGCGACGCACACACGCATGCGCACAGCCTCGCACAAATGCGCACGCTCGCACGCCGCGCGTCTGAGCGCATACGATACGCGTACGTGTACGCGCACGCGCAACCTGACTTCATACACGCACTCGCTAACGGATCTGGTGAGATCATACTGGGTTTGGTACAATAGTATTTAAACTGCACCGTTACTCGACTTGATAATCCATTGACGCGACAGCAGCGGTATGAATTTTTGACAGTCGATTGGCGCAGTGGGCAGTGACCATGCTTTCTCACTTTAAGGTTCGATTCCCACAACTGGACAATGTTTGTGTGATGAACATGAATGTTTTTCAGTGTCTGGGTATTTATCTGTTTATTATAAGTATTTATTTTATTATTATTATTTATACACTTTATTTGTACACCACAAAAAGGGGAAAAAAAAAACAATGGACACATCAATAATAAACTTAAAAAGTAGGATACAAAGGGCGGCCTTATCGCTTAGTAGCGATCTCTTCCAGGCAACCTTAGGATTAGGAAAACCAAGGGAAACCGATTGGTGGGGTGTATTATTATTATATACATACTTACGAACAATTACACACTAATACTTATCAAGATTACACACATAAAATACTAATAATAATAAATATAAAAAATAATAAACTAAAACATACTTAAATATGAGTAAGAGTTAATCACTGTCGTCTTTATTGCTCAAGATAATGGACACACACACAGCATTTTTGAATATGTCTAGTGACCTTGACTGTCGTATGCTTATTGGGAGTGTATTTCACAGTTCGGTAGCTTGAACAATGAAAGAATGCTAATAAAACTTAACTTATTTATGTATATTATTCATAAAAACATTCAGCAGTCATCTTAGTACCCATAACACAAGCTAAGCTTAATTTGGGGCCAGATGGTGATTTGTGTATTGTCGTAGTATATTTATTTATTTATTTATTTATATGTATTTGGTCTCCCCGAAAGCAAAAAGTATTAATTTATTTATTAGCTTTTCAAGGGCAAAATACAGTATTATTACACATGAGAGTAATGCCGTATTTTTATATCACATAAACCAATGAAGTTTCGACAACTTTGTTATACATAAACGATAACAGTAAATAATTGCCCACTGAGCTGTAAAATATACAACTTTGAGGTGCAACTTGTACGACAGGTATCGACATGACCACCCTTGAACACCGCATCGTGGTTATATGGCGACGCGAAGCCACCCGTATTCACTACGAGTGGCTGAATGAGACATGGCCGACCTGCGTCTCGTGCCACCCCGATGAAATGGAGGAGGGGGGAGCTAAGGGGGAGGAGGCTATCAGATACCACGAAAGGCTGAACGAAACTAAACGCGCTCTGGAACAGTTGGTGAAGAGATTGTTGAAGCCAACTGAAGTGGCAGCGTATGAGACTCGGGTTCAGGTAAGCTTATCATACACTTATATATCACCAGGGTATGCATACAGCAGGAAAATTGCATAAAACGGCAAAAATCCTTCTGCTATACGAGTTTTATATAAATTTTAGGGTAGGCAGCGCTTTTGTGAATGTATGAAGTGCACGCCGATGCTGTTCAGATATATATTTTTTTTTAATTTCATTAATTTCATGGTCACTTGTCATCGGTATGCATGCAACGTGTAAATGAAAACTGAAATGTTACTTCACAGGCTTTAGAGGTACATTATGTACTGTCTCTTAGACTTAAAAACAATTAGCGTATCTGTGAAACAGAAACGCTAATTGTTCTTGAGTAAACTATTACTTTTTTTTTTCACTATAGAAATCGGATACAGCCCTAACGCTAAAATTGCATTATTAAAATCAAGTAAATCAAGTGACTACAGTTAAGCGTCGCGTAGCGTAGGTACTATGCGCGTGTCGGTCTTTTACCTTTTTTTATATCAATAGCGGGCAAACGAGCACCTGAGTCACCTGATGTTAAGTGATCACCGCCGCACATAAACATCTGCAGCCTCAGAGGAGCCACCGATGCGTTGCCGACTTTTAAGCAATTAGTTTATATGCCCCTTAAATAGCCTTAGATTGTATTTTTGAGTAAACATCAGATGGGAGATTGTTCCAAAATTTGCAAGTGCGTGATCCATTATTTCAAAAGGGTATAATAAATGATATTTTCTTCAATTGGGTTGTCATAAGTAAATTGGAATTCTTTGAATTCGTTTTAATGCAAAAATAAATATGACGAAAAATTTTTTAACTAAATTTTGGCCTCGAGCTACTAAATGTGTTTATTCATTTGATTTAGTTTGAGCGGGTTTATTATTATATTATTTGATACTAAAGCTTTACCAAGGTAGCTAAAATGTCTGGTGTCGTAACACATTATTTTTAATATGCTATGTTTTTATTTGCTAGGAATTAGTGGACGAAGCAGCGGCCGGGGCAGTTTGGCGCGCAGTGAGCCGCCTCTGTGAGTGGAGTGAGCGCGCATTCTCCGCATTCCGCACTCATCACGCACTCTCCGCTCTCTCCGTGCTGGCAACCGTTGCGCTCGTACTCGCTGCAGGGTATTTCATGGCGTACCTTATGTGAGTGGTATTTGAATTTATTGATAACCTATTTACAGCCAATTGTTAAATACTGGTTGTTGTTCGCAACTACGCTCGCGTTTGTAATATTGTTTTTGAAGCCAAAGCAGTTTATAAGACATATCTGTTAGATTGGATTCATTGGCAGTATCAGAAGCGAAAAAAGTAAAATGTTACAGTTAAGTGTCAGTAAAAAGTTTAGACCAACTCCAGAAGTTCTAATGAGATTCACATTACATTTAATTTAACTAGTTATTTCGATGGCCATTTGGCGCAGTGGGCAGCGACCCTGCTTTCTGAGTGGGTTCCATTTTCACATGAATGTTTTTCTTCAGCCTTAACCCATTCTTATTGTGGGAGGAGACCCGTGAACTGGAGTGGGTAATCGGTTGATATGATGTATTAAGCCAGCGTGGGAGTCTACGGCTTAACCGCTAACCGTATAAAAATATAACTAGTATGTTACCTGGAAACGTTTGCCTGGAAGAGAGTGTTATGTAGCGATAAGGCCGCCTACATACATCGCGTAAACCAGTTATTTAGAATTTTTCCTGAAGCTTTATGTGGTGTACAATAAAAGTGTATTCATTCATTCATTCAATCATTTATTCATTCTACCATTCTTTCATTCATTAATTCTATCATTTATTCTTTCAATCATTCATTCATTCAATGATTCATGTATTCATTCAATCATTCATTCATTGTCCTTCTGTTTTTGTGCCTCTCTCCATACTGGGTTGTCCTGAACCGTCTGTTGTACATGTACATAAAATTGTATCGATATTGTTATCTGTGCGTTACTCTTATTTTCTCCCACCCTCTCTTTCTTAACAGTCGGGTGGAAGAGGAGTCGGTGCAGCGACAGAAGGAGCAGAGGCGGCAACAAAATGGCGCGAAACGAAACAACAACGAAACGCAACCGGAGATGCGTCTGCACGAATTGCGGGCCGAGAAATACAACGGTTTAGTTAGGTGAGTATTTTTAGGTGTTGCGATGTTATAGATGGAAGTCGACCCGGAAAGTTAAACCTATACTATAATAAAATCATCTTACTCACATCCTGGGGTAGCTGGAAGAGATATCTCATAGAGATAAGCTTCGCTTTGCTTTTAAGCGTCATGTATCATATTATGTTCGCAATAACAATTTATGGTACATAAATAATAAATAAATAAAGTTTTTTTCTATATAGTTATTGTTGACGGACCATCTGCCCACCGGTTGGTAAGTGGAAAACAGGGATTGCCCTGTAGAGAAAAAGAACATTAGTATTGACTAATGTTCTTTTTCTCTAACAACGAACAAGGTATATTATAGGATATAATATATAGGATATTTTTATTTAGGTATAAATTTTTATTGCGGCGCCAACCCGTTCTTCATTATAACTACTTTCGCTTACTAAGACCGCCTTTGCACACCTAAACTAGTTTTTTTTATTATTTTATCTATTGTGTTTCTCTTTGTATTTTGTTTTTGTGTGTGCAATAAAGAATTTAATAATAATATATATAATAGGCAAACTTTTTACTGTCACTCATCGATTTTCACTTGGTAACTTCTCGTATTTTGTGTTTGTATTATCATATTTTTGGTAAATTAAAAAAATATATTAAAAAAAAATTATTCATATTTTTTCATATAGTGTCATGACTCTAATATGACGGCCGTTTGGCTCAGTGGGCAGCGACCCTGCTTTCTGAGTCCAAGACTGTGCAAGCGTTACGATTCCCACAACTGGAAAATGTTGTGTCTGTATTGTGTGTTGAACATGAATGTTTTTCAGTGGGTGTTTATATGCGTATTATAAGTATTTACATATATTATTCATAAAAATACTTATCAGTCACCTAAGTACCAATAACACAAGCTACGCTTACTTTGGGGTTAGATGGCGATGTGTATTGTGTTAATTAAGTTCCTAACAGGTTAGGGAACTGAGCCAGAGATTGCACGAGAGTCGCTGGTTCAAATCCTGTTTTTTTAAATTTTTTAATTTGATACATCCTCCTAGTGTATGTAAACACTGTGAAAATTATGAAACTTTGTTTGATTGTTCGCAGATTGCAGAAGCCAGGTTGCAGAACTATTGTACTAGTGGTCGACATGCAGAGTCGCGTGCAGTTGTTGTCTAAATTCCACAAAATTGTTTGGCCGTATCGCAAGTGAGTTCCGACTTTTCGAGTTATTCTTTTTTGGGCGCTATATGAAAATCGGAATCAATTTCTTCCCAAATTTAATTCTGCTGCATGAGGTAAAGAAGTTTTCAATAACTTAAATTATTTATAATCTATGTTGTCACAGCCAAAAGATATTGCTGACCATATTTTCGACTAAATGGTTGTATTAACACCATTCAATATAAATCTGATTACAGATGAAAATATTAAAAAAACCTGATTTTAATTCTACATTACATATACATTATTCTACTATTCAAGCCCTTTCATTTTGTATCAGTATTGAGAGAGTTGTGAAAAAAAATGGAATGCCCAATTTTGTGCTGGCGGCCATTTTTGATTAGAAGGTTATGTGGAGTGTACACGCACACGCATGCGCATGCGCACGTACGCGAACTCGCACGAAGACACGCACTCACACGGTATGGCTCGCCGCCAAGATCGCCGTTGAGCACACGTGAAATGTCGTCTGTCTTCTTGTTCTTTACCATTGGTTCGATACTAGATACTACTACTACTATATACTAGATATCGGATACTTTCTAACGGCTGGTAAGTCAAAGTCAAAGTCAAATATTTTTTTATTCAAATAGGCACATAGATGGCACTTTTGATGCGTACATTACATGTAAAATATGACATAGGAGTGTGTTGATGGCGATAAATAAATTCGTCAACTTAAAACTAAAGCTACGAGGGTTCCAAAAGCGCCATGGTCTAAGAAGAAACCCACAACAAACTTAGCCGGTTGTTATTTTTTTTTGTTATCACCATCTCACATTATCCTTTAAAAACTATAAAGGCTAATTGGTTTCTGTCCGTAGGAACAAGACGCTGGTGTTCGCGTACCTGTGCGTGGAGCGCAACCTGGAGTGGTTCCGGCGGGTGCTGCTGCTGTCGCTGGGCGGGGGCGAGCTGCGGGTCAACGCGCGGAACTGCGTGGGCACCGTGCTGGCCCTCAACCCACACCGCAAGTACTTCTGCATCTACCACGCGAAGCATCCCGAGTGCACCAAGCCGCATAAGGTGAGCTGCTATCCATCAACTTCATCGTCATCATCGAATCTACCGATTGACGTTCACTGCTGGACATAGAATAGATTAGAATAGAATAGAATTAAAAAAACTTTATTGCAACACAACTTTATTCATAAAAATATTACCAGCTATCTTAGTACCCATAACACAAGCTACGCTTACTTTGGGGCTAGATGGCGATATGTGTATTTTCGTATTATATATATTTAGTGTGTGGGTGCGCGTGGGTGTGTGTGCGTGTGCATGTGTGCGTGCGTGCCTGTGTGTCTGCAGCGTCCAAATGGAATATTTCTATACAATAATATAACTATTTCGCAATAGGAAAAACGTAAGGAAAACAGTAATCGTACTTAGTGCAAGGCGGCTTTATCACTAAAAGTGATCTTTTAAAGGCAACCTGAGCGTGCGAAGCCGAAAAAAAGGGGACATAGGTCTTTTGTAGGGCGTTCTAAACTCTACTCGCGACTCGTTTGATATCGTCTGTCCACCTTGTTGGGGGTCGGCAAACGCTGCGCTTACCGGTGCGGGGTTGCCAATGGATGCCAATGGAGAACCGATGGATCATTGTACATCGGCTCTCCGCGCTATGTGCCCCGCTTAGAAAAGTTTGATGTGCCTGCTGGGATTCCAACTCGACCCCACTCCTACCCCAGTGAAGAAATTCTATTCAGTTCTACTATGCTTTGTCTAATTTAGGATGATAATTTTGGCGGGTGCACGCCCGTCAAGTTTCGAGTTTTTTATAACACAGATAATGACGCACTTCATTGATGGGTCACTTAGTGCATTACATGCAAAGAACAACTTTAGATGATGTTTAGTAAATATTAAAGTCATCATGCAATTATTTGTTAAAATAAACTGTTAGTAATATAATAAATTATTTTAGTTTACAAATAATTAGGCATTACACATGAATGCATTCTAAATATATGCAATGTAAAATTGCATAGATGGGAATAATTTAATCCAAAAAGATATGAAATATTGAACGTTTTGTACCATAAATTATGATCTGACCATACCGCATTGCCATGCAACTATCGATTCCAAGTTCTATGGAAACAATAATCTTTTTTTTTTAATTTATTACAGCCATGATTCGAATCGAGGTCTAATATTAATTAAACATATATGCAACACGTATGTACAAATATTTACGTTCATATAATCTTCCAGCGTATGAGTCGCATGACGGTGTCGCTGGGTGGCCGCGCGGCGGACCCCGAGGCCGGTGCCTTCATCGGCTTCACCACCGACCCGGACTCCTCTGATGAGGATCACTATGACCCACCGCTACTGTTACAAGGTAAGACAGATACTATATCTTATCTATACGCAAATCCTGATGCAAGGCTTAATTTCTATGTCACTAAAGCGTGACAATATTCTTCGGAATACGTGATATAATGTGTCGTTTTTTCCCTTTTTTCCCATTTTATGGTGAAAGTTTAGATCATTAGCGGTAAAATATCAACTACTATGGTATAAAGTGACTAACTGTTTGTTCGAGAAACCAATCTAAAGTAGATTTTGATGCTTCAATATTAGTCGTTCCTCCGTCCCCGTTCTACCACAGAACAGAGAGACGCCGTGAGCGGTGATATCCTTATGTGATTGATATTAAATATTCCACGTTTTATCCACGTTTTGATACGTACCACAAGGATGTACACTGTGTTGCCAATTGAAACATCACCATTGCTTTCAAACAGGCATGATTGTCGTCGAGCGCTAGCCTATCGTAAATAACTTTAAAAAACAAAAACTTTGCCTTAAAAACTGCTCTTCCAAAGATTGCCTGCATATGAGGGCAAAAGTCACATTATTTATGATGTCTATTTAGTTTCCAACAACACTCAGCACTCCATTTATCACAACGTTCCCGTTATTACATTTAACAGTATCCATATCTCTAGTGATCATCCTTATTACCGACCACTGGCTGATACACTGACCTCTTCTTCTTCTTCTGTTCCTGATCTTTGTACTAACTGTCCGTTGTACTTGGGGCTGGGGATGTCCAATGCTGCATCACTCCGGCCAGCTAAGTTCCTTCCAGAAGCCTACTACGTTTCTGGAGTGAGCTGACCTGGCTAGAGTGCTTCAGGGAGTGAGGGGGAGGAGTTAAGGTTTACTGCGCGTTGCTCTGCTGAGTGTGGAGGAGTGCCTCTATTATTACAACTCGGACAACTAGACAGCTGTTGTCACTTTTTCTTTGTTTCCAATTGATTGACGCTCTTTGGGCTCTATAAGTTGCGGAGCTGTAATACGGGTGTCCAATGCTCTAGTACTTATTATCAATAGTCTATAACAGTATACTGTGGGACTATAGGTCTCATCGAGTTCCCAACGGGAGGGTTTGCCCGTAATCACTACGGGCAGGCGGGTTGGTGATCGCAGTAGATTGTAGTAATATCGCAGAGGACTGTTTGATCGTAGTCATGCCGGCACAATGCGTATTGGTAGATTTCACACACTGAGAACATTATAGAGAACTCTTAGGCTTGCATGTTTCGTGATATTTAATGATCGAATAAATTGTTGTATTTAATTATTGCATACAATGTAATATTTAATTATTGCATAAAGGTGCTACGAGAATAGAATTCGATTTAAACAATATTTTTTGCATTACAATTCTTGATGAAGGTATTTAACATCTACGATTAGGAGCCGAGCAAACGAGTGCAGGTGGGGGATCGACGCTATAGGTTGGGGTATATTGTGTAGATTAGCGGCGGTATGTTATAGCTAGTATGCTATAAAACTCTATTATTTAACGTAACGCATTGCTCTTCCAGAGAACCTGCTAGACGGCCTAGAGAACTGGCTGGACAGGTTGTTCGAGGGCAGCACCCACAGATACTTCGTCAACTACTGGCCCGACATGACGACCAAGTGAGTCGGCGTATACAAACTCCTTGGTTCCTCCAGCGCCTGTACTGTGGCTCTCATGTATTACATTTGTTTTCCACACCGAATTATTTGGTTGTTTCATGAGTTCTGAACGATAAGAACCCGTTTTGTTGGTTCTAGACATCAGTTTTTATTAATAGTACCCTCAGAAAATACCTCGCTCCAACTTTATTTGAAGAAAGTGCTTCAAGAAAACTATTTTAATTCTCTAGTACACAAATCTGCGGACTACACTAAATTGACAGGTCTAAAAAAAGTGCTATCTCTTTCCATAAAGGACATGGTAATAGAATTACACTACTTTTAAATGTTTCAATTAAGTTTAGTGATTTGTGTCCAAATAAAATGGCAATACTTTTTAAACTCTTGAATGAAGTTCATTTTACATGTGTTATTGGCGACTGAACGAATCTCTGACTTAAATTCACGTGAATTCAGCTCTGGATAACACTAAATGTGTTTTAAAACTGGCACTACTGTTTTTTAACACTTAACGAGAATGTTATTACTCGATAACATTTAAGAATTCATTATGACTCCGTATGACTCATTTTAATTTCAAGTAACTTTTTAATCAGTTATTCGGATTTAAACTGAGTCGACTATAGTTATTGAGTATTGTCGAGGGAACATTGAGGGTTTATACATTTTTAATTTAATTGACGTTAGGCGATGACCGTGTATTTTACAAGTTTTTTCACATCGTGTATTTTTTTTCCGGCCCTTCAGTTTGTGAACGAATATAATATACTGCCCAGATATTGTAAGGTTTTCGTCGACCATTTAAATGATAGGCCCCAATTACTAATGGTATATTGGTGTCGATGGAATTCATTATTGTTTTTCAATACATTTGCTCGTGAAATGGTTTTATGTCACCTTTGTCAGAGCTTTAAAAGTGGACCATTGCGGCATGCTGTGCTATTAAAATATTACAGCAAGACGTGTTAATAAAAGAACCGTGCGGTAATATTTTTTCTTTGAGCTTTTAGGAAGCCTGATAGTATGCGCTAGGTAGTAGTTACGGGTGGCTTTTACTTACAAATGTATTGTAAAACATCTTATGTGTGTAATATCATGATTTTTTTGAACATCTCTTATAATACAAAAAAAAAAATCATAAAAATTTTGTGTAGTTTGTTTTAAAATGGAATAAAAAAAACAAGACAGTTAAAATAATTAAACGTAGTTTTATATGTATGTATTTTTTGTGTCGTTTATATATTTTTTTAAACAAATATAATACTAAAGTGGATTGATTAATTGTTTATTTTATATTATATGTTGAGACATGAGATACCGGTCTTTCTGAAGGAGAGATCGGGTATTATTTTGCCTGCGTTACTCTGTCTACGGAATATGTTAAAATGTATAGAAAAACTCGATCCCTCCCTAACAAAAGCAGGTATCTTATAAGAGATTTCCCTTCGATAGTGAAAGAAAATTACTTCCAGGACACCAATGTACCATAGCGATAATATTATAACGCCTAATCACATAGAAGTACTGATAATGTCACAGTAGGAGGTAGTTTGGCGTATATCGTAATCTGATTTTTTCTTATTATACTGTAATATATAATAAATTTAACATATTATGTATTGTAATTTGTAATAAACTGGATTCGTTGGACTTGTTGGGTTTTTCGTCGGTATTCTACAACATATGTCAATACCAAGTCATGAATATGATCTAGTTCCCATCTCGCCAACTTGGTCCCCTTATTTAGCTTAGTGAGTTATTTCTACGTTTCGTCCACGTCGTTACGTTTGTAATATAAATGTCAAATTATGTTTATGGTGTACCACGGAATAGCACCGATATGGTCCGCAATCCAGTTTCTAAGATAATGTTGACACTATTGTAAGGGATATGTGTAAATTATACTTTGTCACAAGGTACATCACTAGTCATGTTAACTTACAGTATTACACGCACCATAGATGATAATGACAATAATTTCTTACGTGTTGCCATAGACATTTGTCTATAAATCATGATATTACTATATTGATCCCACTTCTGATCTTAAATTAAACACAAAAGGTCGACTAAAACTCTTTTTTTTTTTTTTTTTTTTTTTTTTTTTATTTTTTTTTTTTTTATTGGATCATTAAACTGGTAACAACCAATGACGTTATCATGAGAATAACATAAATACAAGAGAAAGACAGAGATTGAAACCTTCTAGAAATGACCACAGCATGCTTAATTTAGATAATCTAAAAGCTAATCAAATAAAGCAAAATTTAAAACTGCATACCTGCAATACTATACAATGAATAGTGATGATATAAAATTAAAACGAAAAATAAATTAATTTAAGTTATGTAAGTAAATGTTTGACATGTTTTTTGAATGAGGTCAAAGAAGTACTAAAAATGTCACAGTTATTTCTGTAAGCATTTAAAAGTGAGCAAATTCGAAAGACAGGCGCATGTTGTCCTGCCTTGGTCCGACAAAAAGGTAAATGAAACGGTTTCCGATTTTGCAGGCGACTACCCGAACGCGGTACACAAAACTTCAACCTCTCCAATATTTCCGTTGACTCAATGTCTCCATTGATGACTTTGAAAAAAAAAATCATGTCTAGCATTTTACGTCTGTTCTTTAGTGACATTATATTGTACGAACGTAAGCGTGATTCGTACGAGTCCAACTCACGAGATTTGTTATCGTTATACGCTAGGTGGTAGATAAACCGTTTTTGAACGCGTTCCAATCGGACACTATGTACGTTATATGTGGGGCACCAAACTGGACTGCAGTATTCTAGTATACTACGTACCAAAGAATAATAGATAGTAATTGATAAAAAAGGGTCTCGGAACAATTTCATCTGACGGGATATAAAACCTGACAATTTTGAAGCTTTTTTCACGATTGAGTCAAAATGGTATCGAAAAGATAGTGAACAATCAAAAAGTACGCCCAAATCACGGACAACTTCTACTTCCCGTAACGGAATGTCGTTATACGCATAATATACTGTATTATTTGTTATTTTTTTTCTAGTGAATTTAATGTGTAAGCATTTATCGGAGTTTAATGCCATTAAATTATTATTACACCAGTTAACAATATTATTAATATCTCGTTGAAGTAATTCAGAATCATTTTTATTTCTAACGGCGCGATAAATTTTTAGATCATCTGCGTAAAAACGAAAATTTGATGTGAGTGTAAGACTAAGGTCATTAATAAATATCAAGAAGAGAAGTGGACCCAAATGAGACCCTTGTGGAACTCCGGATGGAATTGATTTAATGTCAGACTTGTGACCGAATAGAGACACTAGTTGAGATCGGTTTTTTAAATATGATTCACACCACCTTAATAGGGAGCCATGTATACCCATATGATTAAGTTTAAGTAATAATAAATCATGATTAACCAAATCAAAGGCTTTTTTAAAATCAGTATAAACTGCATGAACTTCCATTTTATTATCCAATGCTTCAGCGATATCAGCTACATACCCAATGAGGTTAGTAGTCGTAGATCTACGCGGCAGGAAGCCGTGTTGATTGGTATTAATATATTTTCTCAGAAGAAAAATAAGTTTTTTTTGTATAAGCGCTTCGAAAACTTTGGCACAGGATGACAATATTGAAATCGGCCTATAATTACCAACGTTATCAATCGCGCCAGATTTGAGTATTGGAGTGACATGAGCAATTTTCCATTTAGTTGGAAATACACCAGATCTTAATGACAGGTTAAATATGAAAGTTAAGGGATACACAAGATATTTAGCACATTTCTTAATTAAAATCGGAGGAACCATATCGGGACCACTGCCCTTATTAACTTCAATAGTGAGCAAATATTTATAAACCTCATCTATGTTCACTCTAACATGAGACGTTGTAATTGTTTCTCTGTAGTATAGGTTGCAATCGTACATAAGAGAGTTTTGAGAAGTAAGAGTGCGTTCATCATAAACTGATTGAAAATATTTAGAAAATAAATCACATATTTCCTGACCGCCTTTAGCAGATTCATTTTTAAAAAACATTTTATTTGGAATTGGAGTAGAATTGGTCTTATGATGATTACAAAATCGCCAGAAATATTTAGGATTACTACGTAAATGATTTGCAGCAGATTTTTTAAACTTTGTATAACATTGTTTGATTAATAAATCACAACGGTCTCTAATTATTTCAAATGAAAGTTTATCTCTATTGTTTTTATATTTTTTGTATCTAGAGTGATACTTCGCTTTCTCTTTAAGACATTTAATCAAGCTGCGCGAAAACCAAAAAGGATAGTTATTAGTTTTACTTTTCGACATCGGTGTATGCAAATAGATAATTGGCATCAGTAAACCATAGAATGTATCTACTGCAGCATCTACGGACTCAACCGAATTGAGTATCACTTCCCAATTAATCTGAGCCAAGTCATAATTAATGGCCTCAAAATCACACAAATTAAAGTTAAGGGAAGAAGCAGAATTACTTTTAAGCAATCTTTCAGTGATATTTTTAAAATCGATAACTAAGGCAGGGTGGTGCGAATCTATGGGGAGCAATGGTGAAAAAGACTGGGTTACAGTGAACGATGAATAATTAGATATAACTAAGTCAAGCATTCGATTGTTGTCATTATAAATAGGATTGTATTGATGTAAGTTACAGAAAGATAATGTGTCGAGAAAATAATGAACTGTTACATGATTGGAGGACTGAGGGCTCAGAGATAGACTATCAGATCTAGGAATCCAGGAAATTTGTGGCAGATTAAAATCTCCTATAAGCAGAAAATGTGATGCTAATACTGTGTTTTGACAAACATTAGTCATGTTTTGTAAAAACACTTCTAAATATTTTAAATCTACCGGGGGCGGGACATAAAGAGCGCATATGTACAAAAATGTATTGTTACCAATACCAACGGAAACCCAAAGATCTTCGCAAATAGATTCAAACCCAAACTTTCTATGAACTTGGTATTTCTTTTGAATCGCCAACAAAACTCCGCCACCATCCTTTTTATTAACAGACGAAGAGGTCGATGCACGATCGCGTCGAAAAACAATATATCTATCATCTATAAATTCATGATCAAAAACCGTTTCATTAAGCCAAGTTTCTGTAAAAACAATAATGTCATAATCAGTGTGTAGTATGGATTGATATAGCTCATCAGTTTTCGTTCTGAGACCCCTTACATTTTGATAAAATATTTTAAAATAAACTGTTAAAACTTTAAAACTTAAAATCTTGGTAGGAACGTTACAAAAAAAAAATTAAGAAAGAATAAAATCACAAAACAAATCACAATAATTGTAGGGCGTCTACACTTTTTATCTGTATTGGCGGTGACTCATCATTCTTTCGCACAAAGATACGACCTCCTCGAACCCATACGTATCTGTACTTTTTTTCCTGAGCTGCAATTCTAGTAGTTGCATGCAGACGTTTATTATTTGGGGACAAATGTTCCGTGACATAAACCTGCTGCTTATTCCCAGCAATCCCTAGGTGAGAAGTATTGAATTTGTCGGCAGCGTGTTTTTTATTGAAGGTTCGTACCGCCGCCAAAAAGTTATCTCGTTTAAGTGGGCTTGATAGTTTTACGATGATACTACGAGGACGTTTCGATTCGGCATTCATTTTTTTATTCGGCATTCATATCGATATAACAAAAAATAATTTAAAATTATCTGCCCATACCAGATAGGTGTTTTTTGCTCGAAGTTAACAACAATAATATTATAATATTAATACTCCGTTCGCAAGTCCAATTCACACTTAGCCGGTTTATTTTTAAGTAATAATAAATGTCTTTTATATTTAGCTTGTTTCCAAGTCATTTTATTAGTCAAATTATAAAATAAACACACACTAGCGTAACAATATGCGCTCCATGATGACATACAAATATAAACAGTAAAAATAAATATCTACCTTGCTATTACGAAATAACAATGCGTTGTTTGGTATAAGCTCAATTAATGGAAAAAAACTGGTAAATTTTAGTCAATATTGGGACGTAGACAATTGGAAGAATATTGTTGCAAATGCAACGTTATTGGCCCACTGTTACCTTATTGTGATATAATGCTTATGGCAATACGATGTATTACGGATTTAACTTTTCTATCTTATCCATAGGTTATGAAATCTTGCTTCATTTATATGTTGCAGGCAAAAGCCGAAGCGACTGCCCACGTTCCTTTGCCTAGGCAATTCTAGAAATCCCATAAAGTCGATGGTTTATTGACGTTTAAAAATACACCTTATTGCACGTAATGTTATAAATAATATTCGGACTTAAACGTTTTCAGACTAAGACGTATAGTAAAAATTTGGATTACGACTCTAAAACTAAAGAAATTAAGTCCATTTTACATAGACGTTTATTTGTTTCGATGCTCGAAATTGGTACCATCGTCGCGCACTTAGTACGAATTAGTGCGCTTGCAAAGCTGGAACGCTGGAAACCTCAGTGTAAAATGAAACCTATTACAATTGTTTAAAGCTTAAATTAGTCCACAATTGTTAGTGTAATGTAGTGCTTTTGGCAGAGCGTTGTAAAATTAAAAACTTCGACAGAATTTGCTGCTTTAAAACCTGCGGCATTAGGTCCAATTTGCTATGGTGCAGGTAATCCTGGTTAGGCCGGCGCTTCACCTTTCGCCTGCAACAGGTATACTGTACTATTGTCGCACTGTAGGTGTGGCGAACGCAAACTTTTGATAATAATATTAAATATTAGTGGAACAGTGCCTGTTTACGGTATCGCCCTATTTATTACTATAATCATTTTGCAATGAGGAGTAAATGGAATAAAATTGTAGGTGAACTTTTTCGAATACATGATTCTACATTTGATTTATTCTTTCCACAGACGATATAACGTTGCATACGGCTTCACCGCTCAAGTACCTCGGCTACATGAAATCTAAATACTCCTCATAGCAAAACAATTAGAAATATCTTATTTAATAGTATTATGTCCAATTTTTCCAAACCTTTTTCCAAGAAAGACTCGATCAATCTTTCATTGTAATTTTATTGCATTCTAAAGATATCATAAAATGAAAAAAACGACTTAGAGCTTTTAACCGCGATGACGTTTAGGCGGGTTTTAACTTTAATGCGTTGAGAATATTGCTAGAATGACATTTGACATACAAAGACATTTTAAAGGCAGGCAAAGGGCAAAATGTTTATCTTCGTAAGATATTCAGTTTGTGTTATAGTTCGGAGAATGTGCTCAGGGACTATCTGATTTGTTTTTCCCTTTACTATTGTAACATCGTGCTGCGAGACAGCGGGCGGGTTTTACATCTCTATGTTGTCAATATCTTAAGAACTCGCTCATAAGGATTTGTATCTTCTATTCTTACACCTACGTAAAGCTTGGGTTCGGAACGGCCGTCTGAGTTCTGTGTTGTCTAATTTTGGGTATCTTTAAAAGAACAGTCACTAGACAAGAGCGACCCATGAGGCATTAGGCCACAACACACTAGTCTAATACAAATAAAAAATAGAAAAAACTATATCCATTATTATCCACCCTCCGAGCACACGGATGGAAATAATATTCAAATATTATACGGGCAATGCCAAACGGGGTTAAACTTCTCCTTTTTCTCTGTTGTTGTAGATGGATAAGTAGGTAAATCGTATCCCTCGGGGACACAATCGGGGGATAAATTTTATGTGCTAGTCGTGCTGCACGGCTCCCGCTTTTTGCAAGCATAGCAGACCAATTAAAATTAAGCCTAATTTTCATTGGTTTGCAAATTTGCTACGCGGAGCTTGGCGGAGTGGAGTGGAGAAGAGCAGTGATAATTTGCAATTTTTTCCAATGAAGCGGAGGGGAGTTGAGCTGAGCTAACCAGAGCTGCATTCTCGTGTTCCGATAAGTGAAATTCAATCTCTTGAAGAGGTCATTCTTCATGTCGTCGGTAAACAAAGAGCAGCGTTTTTACATCTTTCTGTGCTAGATGATGAAGATTCGGAAGCGGATGAAATAGAACTGATTGCATGTTGTTTGGATCTGGCACCGCACCGTCCCATTACCCTTCTTTCGTTCGGCACAGACCACAGACCAAAGACTACGACTCAGTTCTGACGCTCGGGCGGCGTGCTCATATAATTATGTCTGTTCCGTTCCACATACGTTCCACTGATGCGAAGTGGAGATTTCGAGCACTGTAATTAGACAATTCAGGGAACGCACATCTCCACTCCGAGCACTCCACTTGAGCATTCAAAGCTCTCGTTAAACGCCTTGGGATTGCTTTAACTTAACGCAACTTGTAAAATGTCATTTATGTTAGGCAAGAGGAGTGTTTTTACGTATGGTTATTTTCACGAAAGAAGAACCGTGGCAATTAATTAACGACTAGATAAGTGTCTTACAATCGTTGTCGGAGAGCTATGATATTTTATTTCTTTCTCGTTGACAATGCCTATTTGCTTTTACAATGACTAAATTGTAAATAGTTCTGCAACACAGCTCGGTGCCAGGTCTTCTGTCAAGAAAATAGCTAATGTTTAAGGTACTTCAAAGTTTGAAGAAAACTAAAAAAAAAAAGGTTACAATAACGTTATTTTAACAAATGTATGTATTGTAATTCACTATATAATATAAAAAATACAAACGGTCAGTTTTTAAATAACGTTTAGTGTGCATCAAACGTTCTATAATAAAGAGCAACGTATTCCTAGTCAAATATTTACCAAATGGATTATGTTTAAGGTTATCTATGTTTATTAGTAATTAAGTAGATAAATTTGTGATGTTGACATCAGTTCGAAAAGTAGCGGGCAAAAGTAACTACAGTAACTTAAATAGCTAGATTTATGTATAACAGCATTTTCACACTGGCTGCTTGACTTTGTGCTATTATGATGTTTTTGCAAAGTCAAACTTTCTCCATTCAATAAGGCCTTGTAATTATTTTGAGATGACCATCCTTGTCCTAAACGTGGCTATTTGGCATTTGTTTAATATGTTACTATGTGTTCGACATTTGTGCGACTATGACCAGTTTGCAATGTCAAACTTTCTTTATTCAAAAAGGTCTTATGATAGTTTTGAGCTGACCATCCATCTTACCTACGTATTTACAAATTTTTAGACAATTGGCAGCCGGTGCCAACGTGTACACAAAATATATGATGAAAAAAAACAAAACAATTCTCTCCAATTCAAACTTTATGACCTCTCGAACTGCATGCGAATCGATGCGCGGAATTGTATATTCGGTATGAGCGGGACAGTTCAGTTAACTACGTGCGCGAAGCTACACTCGCGGCTTACTTCCGCGAAGATTTAAAGTTTTTAATCGGACTGTACAGTACCTTATCTTGTTCTTCGTCTAGATAACAAATTTGCGATGGGTAGGTACGAGTACATCTAGTCTAGCTGTCTAAATAAAACCAAATTTTGAACCCACTATTAAGATATATAGATGAAAACGGGGATTGGTCTATGAAAAAGCCCACAAAAAACTCAGCCAAGTATCTATACTCTATCCATTTGTAACAATAAGTTGAAGATGTAACGTTGCGAGCTACCTAGATGACTCCCTGGATCATGTGTAACCAAATTGACGGATGGCAATAAAATGGGGGTAATGTTGCCAACTGAAGCGGTGATAGCGCATTGGGTAGGAGCTCGTCTACACTTTGGGGGAGCCGACTTCGAATCCCAGCACGAACCTCTAAATTTTTAAGTTATGTGCGTTTTAAGTGATTAAAATATCACTTGCTTCAACGGTGAAGGAAAACATCGTGAGGAAACCAACATGCCTGAGAGTTCCACATAATGTTCTCAAAGGTATTTGGAGTCCACCAATCCGCACTTGGCCAGGGTGGACTACGGCCTTAACCCCTTCTCATTGTGGGAGGAGACCCGTGCCCTGTAGTGGGCCGGTAATGGGTTGATGTGATGATATTGAATGGTGCCAAAGTTATTACAAGATCTTAAAAGCTTCTCATAACAAATGAAATTTCTTATTTATCTTTAAAAAGTGTACCGCTACTTTAGCAAGCTTACATTTTAATTGTTTATTCTCTTCCTATTAATTATTGTAAATATAAGTTTATTTTTAAATTCAAATGTGTAAATAATTTATAAATGTTGCCATATTTGTCTACTATTAAAAAAAGCATGCTTAATTTTTTGTTGTCAATAAATATAACTGATGTGATGTGTTTCAACGAAAATGTTGAATAATCTATGTTGAAAACACTATTTTGTTGTTGTTTGTCTTGGTGTTACTTGCTGGACTGTTGTTTATTATATTGAAATCATTGTTAGTGATAAATTATTACTGAGTACAGGACATCATACAAATTGGCTATTTTTTTTTGCCGCTCTTTTTTTTTTGTTAAAGCATTTTATTTTTATTATTTGATTGATGATTGAAAATATCTTGATAAAAACCCACCACACAACGTGTTGGGTCTATGGTCTTTGGCCTCCTCTCTCATATTAGAGAAGGGATAAGACCATCCATCCGTCTTTGTTGACCATTTTATAGGTTGACTGGCAGAAAAAAATTGCCATGCGAACTGTGAAAAGCTAGGTATGTCCTTTGAATTTTCTTTAAACTTTATACCCTGAACTTTATTTAATAAAAACTCTTAATAATATCTTCTATAGAATTTGTGTATTGCATTTTCAATTAAATGTTGGTTAAAAAGACAAACCTGTATCAAAATATTATGTAATGTTGGACAGTATATGAACCAAAATAAGTTATAAATGTGTTTCTAAAAGTGCTACCACATCTTCTCCGACCGAGATTTCAAAATATACTTTCAATTTATTATGTATTATCAACACTTACAAAAGAAAGAACATCGTGGCACCTGGGCATTTAACCTACAACATATCGAAATACAGAAACCGATAAGAGGAGTGGGTTTAATAAAAAGTGGTCTAACAGGTAAGCCCATTGCCATTTTACTCTGCATCATCACTTACCAATAGGTGAGATTGCCCTTTATAAGTTAGCGCTTGAATAGTGCTAACTTGTTAAGAAGAACAAATGGAAAAAGCAGTTTTACCTAATACTCATTTTGCTCAACGTAAGTAGGGTGTGCGAACTGCAAGTTGGAAAGGTGTGGTAGTGTTTTTTTAGTATGATTATTAAATTTAGTGGGTGTCTGTATATGGGTTGTTTAAAGAGCTTCGTCTATTTATATGATGAGGTAAATTGTTTGTACATTTATTTCTATTTTTAAGAGACAACTGTATCCAATTTCTCTAACTCTATTCCAGTATCAATTTGTACAATAAATTATTAAAATTTGTTCTTCGATGTTCTTGTTTTATTTCATGTTTTTTTTTTCTATCCAGAGTTTGTTTTTTCTATCTAGTAATACTTAACGGACCAAGCAGATGGCACACCTGATGGTGAGTGGAAAACCATCGCCTATAAACAGCAACACTTCATAAGGCATGCAAGGAGCACGTCCTGCAACATGCCGCCCCGTGTCCATCATATCATCAGGCGGGCAGGTAGGTAGCCAAGCGAGCAGGCATGCGGGTAGTCATGCGGGCAATCAGATGGTCAGGCAGGCGGCCGGGCGGGCAGGCAGGTGGGTTGCCAGACGGGCAGGCAGGTGGGTAGCCAGGCGTGTAGCCTGGAGGGCAGGCAGGTAGGTTGCCAGGCGGGCAATCAGGTGGCCAGGCAGGCGGGCTGGCGGACGGATAGCCAGGCAGGCGGGCTCGCAGACGGGTAGCCAGATGGGAAGGCAGGCAGGCAGGTGGGTAGCCCGGCGGGCAGGAAGGTGGGTAGCTAGGCGGGCAGGCAGGTAGGTAGCCAGGCGTTAGGGCAGGTGGGTAGCCAGGCGGGCCCGGCACTTAAGCACTAACACTGCTTAAGTGCCCAAAGAAGTTTATACTTCAAAAAGCGAAATTAACGCGGTCGAAACAGCGGGAAGTAGAGTGAAAAATAAAAATAAAACTATCGCAGCCAGAAAATAATTTAATTATTATTTTTTATACCACAATATTCTTGAATGAACAGAATAGGTAAACCTTCGACATGATTTCGCTAGTGTTAGTGGTGGCGTATACGACATCGATGCGGGCTCGTTCGTACGGAAACACGCTGGGGAATTCCTCCAACGATATCGACAGATTCATAAAACGATACGTGCCCTGAAAATACCAGAAAGAGTCGCTATCGATTTGAAATTAAAGGTTTAGCCTTAAGTTTGTCTATTTCAAATTTAGTAAGCATCTCATCATCATATGCACCCATTTCTGCTCCACTACAAGGCACGGGTCTCCTCCCACAATGAGAAAGGGTTAAGGCCGTAGTCCACCACGCTGGCCCAGTGCGGATTAGTGGACTTCACACGCCTTAGAGCACGTTATGGAGAACTTTCAGGCATTAATCTCACGATGTTTGCATTAACCGTTAAGGCAAGTGATTGCTGATGCTGCGATTCGAACTCGGCCCCACGAAAGTGAAGTTGAAGTCCTACCTATTGGGCTATCACAACTTCTCAGGTAAGGACTAAGCATCTATTAACAAAAAATATTTCAAAAATGCTTCGCATGTCTCTATTATGAAGTCCTTTGCCAATTTTCAGGGATTCTAATAAGTAATAAAAGAACTGCTACAATTAAACAATCATTTAATTAATTACACCTTGATATTCTTAAAGGAACAGTAAAGGTACACCTTCGACATACTTTCGCTTGTACTAGTTATTGTGGATTCTATATCTATGCGCGTTCGCTCGTATGGAAAAACGCTAGGGAATTCTTCCATCGGTATCGTTAAATTTGTGAAACGATATGTGCCCTGAAAAGACCAAACGGGCCAATTATGTGTTTTGCTTTTGAAGATAATTCACATCAAGGATACTTAGATAAACTTGTAGCATATTTTAATAGTAATAGAGACAGAATTGAAATTAGATCTCCAACGTAAACGTAACGTAACGTTCCGTAATAAACTAAGGACCTAAAATCAGTACTAGGCATGGACGTAATCGCGGGTAAATGCCTAGTGGTAGATACTTAATAAAAAAAAGGTGCTTCCGAACAGATTAAAGAGATATCATGTTTTTTTTAATGTAACTTAAATCCAATGTACATGCATCATGGAACTAAATGAAATTGACAGGTCAAAAGTAATGCTATAATAATATCTTTCACAAGAAGTATTTGGAACAAAATTCACTACTTTTTGTTCAAAATTATATTTAGTTTAATTAATATTAAGTTTAATTATGAGTTGTGTGGTACAAGTTTACCTACAATATGATACCAATGTTAGGTGAGCGGTATAATTGTTGGAATTTAAATAAAAATTAGATGTTTTTACTTCATGTTCATCCGATGATTATTTAATTTGAATGGGGCCAACTAGTTACCGAATTCACAGTTGACACAGTGAAATTGAACGTGAACGAAAATGATCTAAACTACAAAGACGTACTTTTGAGACATTAAGGTTCTGACAAATAAAAGTGTTTTGCAATAATTCAACGGCCAGAGCGTGTTAAAAAGTGTTCCGACGTTATGCCATCTTTATTTAAAGATATTTTTTTTTAATTTAAGCAACTAAATATCAGTGGCTTTAACGATGAAGCATCGTGAGGAATCTTGCAAGCCTGAGAGTTTCCCATGATGTTCTCAAGGGCGTGTGAAGTCTACCAATCCGCACTTAGCCAAAGTGGCGGACTACGGCCTTTAGCCGTCTGCAGAGGACCGGCGATAGGTTGCTGATGATGATCATTTGTAGTACCCTAAACGTCTCACTAAGGGTTAATATTTGACGGAGACACGAAAAAACCCGTCGCAAAACATTATTGTATTTTGGGAGCCATTTGACATAATATTACTCGGTTAAGTTTATTGTAAGCTATTCTTAGACCAGGGCGCATTTGGAACCTACTTCGTAGATTTACGTTTCAGTTGTAATACATAGTTATCAGTAAACATATATGTATATTTGTATGTATACTTACTATTGGCAAAGGGCATTTAATTCCATACTGTATTATTCTCGGTGCGAAAAATTTCTCGTCTTTCAATAGATCGCAAAACTTGTAGTGAAGCTCTATAAATGAACGCCTGTACTCGTTATGAAGATATTGGTTGAATATTAAGTGTAACTGAAATTAATTCATCGTTATTACTATCCTAAGTGCAGCAGAATTATTTCGCCTCGACTGCCAACCTTCGCTAGTCGGAGAGGCACCGCAAGAAGAAGAATTATCCTAAGCATATTAACTTTCTTATGTCTGAGTTGAGCCTTCGGCCAAGGCTAGTTACCACCCTACCGATAAAAGTACGAGGTCGCGTGAAAACCGATTAGGGATACGTATAACTGCCTAAAAGATTATTCCGATACCATCTTAGACTGCATAATGCCTAAAAACCAGGTGAGATTGCAGTCAAGGGCTAACTTGTAGTGTAATAAAAAAAAGTCCTCATGCAATGGCAGGTTCTCAAGATTTAGCCTCACGTCTTCCCTAAACTTAGGCATCGCCTAAACCAAGTGCCTAATAATTTAGGCGATGTCTTAAGAAAAAAAAGTTTCACCAACTCTTAGGTGATAACTATGGGAGTACGTTAGATGAATGCCTAGGAATCCCCTTAGATAAGGCGTAGCTTATTTAGGCATTGGCTTCTTCGTCGTTAGTGAAAACGGGCATTAGCATCCATGCATGACGGCCGACTGGCGCAGTGGGCAGCGACCATGCTTTCTCAGTCCTAGGCCGTGGGTTCGATTCCCACAACTGGAAAATTATTGTGTGATTTTGTGTTGATTGTTTTTCAGTGTCTCGGTGTTTGAATGTATATTATTAGTATTTATGTGTAATATATTCATAACAAAAATATTCACCAGCTATCTTAGTACCCATAACACAAGCTACGCTTACTTTGGGGTTAGATGGCGATGTGTGTATTGTCGTAGTATGTATATCTATGACGTGTAATACTAACCGTGACGTTGTTATTCCATTCCTGCTTTAATGTCGACTCGATATTGATGTAGTAACCACTCTTGCGTCCATATCTTTTAACGGAATACGTATAGTTGTGAAAATATTTGGGATTGGTATATACAACTTTAACTCTCTCGGGAATAAACTGCACTCCCTGTGTGATAAATAAATGTACCTACATATTCAACATTAAGCACCCAAGGATTTTATATATTAAAGGCAATAACGTAATTTAAAATTAACCCATTAACAGGTCTAAGAAAACTTTATACTATTTTAACTTTATACTTATTAACAGGTCCGCTAAAACTTAAGGCAGCAGCAACGCTTACCACCAGGTGAGATTGCAGTCAAGGGCTAACCTATCGTGGCATATAAAACAAAAAATCCAGCGGTGCATCTGGACAGACCACAGCAGTAAGGAATGCTTCTTCTCTATAAATATAACTCAATTGCATAAGTAGAATAAGGAAAAAGTGCACGCGAGTAATAAATAATAATTCATCAGAGTGAAGCGGAGTTTTAAAATATTAATACTTACGCAATATGTAACGTAAATTGATATTGCAGACAGTACAAAAAATATATAAATGGTATTGGACATATTCACAACTATTACCCACGTGAAAGGTAACTTTTTTTGCAATGCGTTTAGTCTCATTTGATTTTAATATCCTTTTAAAGGTATTTAGGAGATTGCATAAAATGATATGATATAGCTCTTTTAATCTTATTGTAATGTAGGTACAAACCTAATAATTCATTTTTAATGTATTTATTTGGAATGTAATGTGATTCAAATGAATTGTCGATTCTTATCTACCATTATATTTTAAGCATCGGAAGTCGACTTTAAATTGAAGTATTCACCTCAATGATATAATACTCGAATATTTTAATTGCAAGGCTGCCCTTACATAGCCAATATTATTGCCTGTTTGCAATCCTTATTATTAATTAAGCCTATCCATTAGAATTTAGTATGGATTCCAAACAGATAGTGAACATATTTAAAAAAACATTCCTGGCAAAAAGTTGGTATGCTTTCAGCTGTCTGTGAATAATGTAATATTATCTGTTAAGGTGTCAATGTCACTTGAAAATTACTTGTCATATTTCCAATCTCAATGGTGATTCGCAATCAAACATCTGTGAATCAAATGATCAAACAACCATTGCAAATTCAAAAGGAAAAATCTTTATTTTTATAGATTATGCACCTTTTGGGTTTTAGTACTTACTCAAGATGTCCAACACGCGTGATCTCAATGAAACTCCTTTGCATAAAAATAACAATATTGTAAACGAGATATGTACAAAAGGCATTTGTATGGAAATGTGTCCATCAGAGGAGGTTATTTTGTATGTAAACATTTTCTGTTTTTACTTTTTTACGGGCGAAACAGTTGTTTAACATCAAGTTAAACCTGGCATGCTCACCATAGAATAAAGCTCATCGTCATTAATTAAATAACTTCATGACTTCACGGAAGGGCATTTTAAATTCAAAGTTTTAAGAATAGCCGCAATCAGTTCAAATTTTGGTTCATATTCAAAACTATTTTACATTGGTCTGATCATAAATTTATATTTTAATGACATACCTACTTATTATATTCTAACTATACCTCTGCATTAGGCCATGAAAACACAGTCCGTCATTAAAAATGCAAAAATATGTATAGCTTGTTTTTTTTTGTTATCTTCTGATCGCTAAATCATAAAACCAATATAAATGAAATTTTCGTGTTGTATTCCAAATTTGTTTTGTCCTTGAGAAACACATGGATGAAACCTTCAGATACTGGTATCCAAAATAACACTGACTCTTATATATTTTCAAGGCGGGTAAAAGAAAAAATGGTACATGTCCTTGAACTAACCAGATCTGGTCACAAATTGGTGAAATGCTACTGCAGATCGGCTGCAAACTCCAACATGGCTGTGCCACAATTGCTGAGGCCTTTCAGAGTTCTCTCTGACACAGTTCACTATTTGTTATTGGAGTAAGTAATAGACAAGTCAGTAAAATCTGTTCTGAAGGGTGTACTTGTGTAGAATATAATATATTTATTGGTGAATGTGGTACTTTAACTCTTAAATAATAAAATAATCAAGATAGTAAATTTAAAAGTAAGGACAGCTTGCATCCTAGAGAAGGATTTTGAATACTTCATTGCCTACGAAGTCTAGACTGTTCCTGCAAGATTTAATAAAAACTGTAGAACTGTTAGTTCTTTTTGAATAGCAGTAATGACCTCCCCATTACTTTCAGAATATCAAACAGAAGCAATATAAAGATGTCAGTAATGTATGACTTTTTGGATGACCGATTGCGAGCAGTAAGACAAGATATGACAATACAGAGGCTGCCTCCTGAAGAGTGTGTGGTTTTACTGGAACCCATGATTAGATTCTATATTTATTATGGTTATAGGTATGTAACAAGGCCCTCATCAAAAACTATCAATCATTCTATGTTAACTTACTAAGCATACCATAATCTTAGATGGCTCAGAAATAACTTGATAACTTGGCTAGGTATATTTTTAGTATACATCATATTAAGTACAGGCACCTTTAAGATAGACATTAGGATCATTATAAGAAAGTCTAAAATAGGCAGCTAACCTACATTTTATATCATGGTAAAATAGAATGTAAGCACAACTTTATAAACATCATCGTCTGCCAAATTAATGCAGTGCTGAAAAACACAAGTCTACACAGAAGGATTAAAATAATTACGATTGTTATAATTTACTTTGTGGGGAATGCTAGGAACATGTAATCCTAAGTGCCACCCTGTGTTAGTCCACCTGAGGCGTAGGTGCCTGTACTTAATGTGCAGAAATAAGCATGGCTATACATAGCACTTCCTCGGACAAGCTCAGTCTCAAAAAGCTGTACTACCCAATCCAACCATGTTTTTACAATCCAAAATGACGTACTAACCAATGTTAAACAAATAAAATATAAGCATCAAAATTTTTTTCAGGTTATGTGATCATCCTATAAGCGAATTTGATCCAGTACTTAACAAAAAATATTTGCTAGAGTGTATGAAATGGTTTCTTAACTGCTGTGATGTCTTACAAAACACTGACAAAGTAGAAGATGATGTGGACACAATCCTCACACATTTTAACTCATTAGACATAAGCAAAACTAGACCAGAGCTATCCTGTGATAGGATTCTGGTGGAGAGCCTCTACATACTGTGTAATTTAGACAGTATACATCCTTTGTATAGGTATTTGTGTTTACCTAATTATTTAAAAAGGTAAAGATTTTATGGGATTTTAGAAAAAAAAAATGTTTTTACTCTAACCAAATTGTTTGTTTGGATGCTTGAACATTCCAATAAAAGTAGCTACCAGTCTTATATGAAAAATAATTATTTTGCCTGTTTATGCGTAAATACTAATTACTAAATCCTGAAATTGTGTATTTGTGATAATTATAAGGGTCAAACTGTTTCTTATTGCTAAGTCTCGACCTTGATGAGGGCCTCATGACTATGTAGAGGCATGGATTCAAGTAAATAAATAAATGCTTTATTATTATTGTAGCAATAAAACATTAAGTATTGACCATTATTAACCAAATACCCAACATTCTAAATTCTAGTACATGGCATTACAAAATTTCATGATTAAAGGGGATTTTAGCTTGTAATATTAATCTAATTAAATAAATAATAAAGTAATGTTAAAATAATTTGGTATCAATTTCAGGGTATCTGCATTAAAACTAGCATATAATATAGCGATTGCAAATATGAAATGCAATTTTATAAAAATATTTAAACTGTCAAGGAAGTTGTGCCCTCTAACCTTCTCTGCTCTATGTTTACATCACCCAATGATACAGAGGTAAGTGATTTTAATTAAAAAAAAAAAAGTCTGATTTGCTGCTGTAATTGTTATGATCAAAATGTTGTTGTTGTTTTGTTATGTAAAATGCGTTGAAACGTTAGTTTTGAGTTTACGAAAGTATTTATCGCCATCATCTCACTACTATGTACATATTTTGTATGTAGTGAACACATCAAAATTGCTATCTATGTGCCTATTTGAAAGAAGTATTTGACTTTGACTTTGAATGTGTTGGTACCACATTTAAGCCACAGAATTAAGAACATACAGAAACCGTGTAAACGTCTATTATTTGAGGTTTGACGGCCGATTGGCGCAGTTTGCAGCGACCCTGCTTTCCGAGTCCAAATCTGTGGGTTCGATTCCCACTACTGGAAAATGTTTGTGTGTTGGGGCTAGATGGCGATGTGTGTATTGTCGTAGTATATTTATTTATTTATCAAAAATATCCGCAGTTGTGAAGAGAAACGTTTTCACTGATTTTGGACACAGTGCACTGCATCCAATAACAGCTGAATGAGGGTTCTGTAAATTCGTAATTCTGTGATTTAAGATCCCTCCAACTAGCTCAATAATTTTTTGCACATACAACCAAAATAATTGAATAGCATATTTATAAGATATTAATTAACAATTTATTTGTATGTATTTAATTATCAAACTTGGCTTAGGAGAGCTTTACAAGCAATGAGTTTCGCATACAACAGCCAGCACTTGACTGTTCCTGTGGAAGTGCTCAAACAGTGGTTAGCTTTCAACAGCTACGAGGAAGCCAGATCCACCTGCATGCACTATGGGCTGAAGGTGGTCAAGGAAAAGCATGGGGTTTGCTTCAATAAGCATACATTCAAGGTTGACGTTGAACAGGTAAAATAATATATGGTTATTTATAAAAAAAATCTTATGAAGTTATTTTTTTAGTGTTAAAAAAAAATTATACATTCAAACATAGTTACATTATATATCAAAAGCTATGTAATAAACTAAACTGTTGGTTCAATATGTTCGATTAAAGGTTAAAGTTTTTTTTTTTTACTTTAGGTATTGAATATCACTTGCTTTAACGGTGAAGCTAAACGTCGTGATTTACTAAACAGGCGAAACTTGAACGCCTGAGATTTTATCAATAACGTTCTTAAAGGCCTTTAAAGTCACCAATCCACATATGGCCAGCGTGGTGGACTGCGGTCTAAACCCTACTCATTCAGAGACCCGTGCCAAAAAAAAATTGACAAAACAAATTCGGTTTTAAGTTTAATTCGGTTGAACAAATTATCTGGCCTGCATGTGCTCCGCTATGGGTCTTTCTGAATATGTTTATATCTTGTTTATTTCAGGCAGTAGCCATCTCAATAAACAATAAATATACGAATTAATTTATGTAACAAAATAGTTAATTATCGTAAAATTTTTACAATAACAATATAAGGAGATCGTACACCAAAATCCTATTTCCAGTTTTTGTCTCTGGATTATCCGGACACTCGGAGCATACCCTGAGTAGTGAGAGTTTCGTTCCCAGAATTGCAAATACGAAACCAAAAAGCTGCAATCCGCGATCTTTGTGATCTGTATTTGAACATCCTAACCAATATCTAAAATTGCCTTTTTTCTTATTTCAGCATCAGCTGACGAAGTACTATCAAGCCAAAATACTACAGCTAAAACTGGAAGATGTACTTTCCTACACAGTTTAATGCAACACAAAGATAAACTTTAAATATATATTTTTTTCTATCACGTTAATTATCTATTTTAAGTAACTTTTGATCTCATTTTTTTTGTTAATATTCATTGTTAAGTTTATTCTCTGTGGCGACAGTGGCTTTATAATACGGAACATGTAAGTTTTAATAAGGCTTAACATTGAAGGCCTTACAAAGCAACGTGGAATAGTAATGTAGTGTTTTGTCACACTTTAACTAGGAGCAACTTTCATATCAGACTGAATTTAAAGTTAACTCGCTGCGCCTGTTGGTGCACGTTACTTATATAAATTACTAGCAAACAATACGGATACAGTATGGATACTGACAAACTTTCTTTTGTAGCTTGTGTTATGGAACTAAAATGAGTGATGAATATTTATATGAATAATACATAAATATTTATAATATACAGATAAACACCAAGGCCTAGTTAGTACAATTACAATGGACTCTGCTGGTTATGCAGTCCTGTCTGGAAATGCAGTGCCACATTGTATCAATATATTTTAATCAAATCAGTGTCATATCGACGGCAACTCCTCCTACCAGCTCCAATATGGTTAAAGGTAGGTATATATATATTTTTTTAACTACACATAAAATGACCTAATTTTTATTATAAAAGGAGTGTGACCATAACATTTTGAAATGAGTTCTTTAATATATCTAAGGTAAGATATATCTAGTTCAGTGGCGTTCGTATGGTCTTGAATTTGAGCAAGACCAGTTACCTGAAAGACTAAGATATATTTATTGTAACGCAAGCCCGGCTTTTCGGCTTCTATGGTACTGCCACTGATCTAGCTATATGATAATGTACGTAGTATATAGTTAGTTCTATGCGTATTATTTTTATGAGCAAATAAAACAACAAGATATGTAAAGGAATCCTTTATTTATTTACATAAGAAAATTCACCTAATTACGCAATACTAATTACATTTGACAACAAAATCTATCTAAACGGTTGTATAGCCTCACAGCTCAATAAATTCAATATAATAACGGGGCCTCGAACAAACATCTTAGATTATATAAGTAGGGCGACCATATTAGTGAATCAGCGGAACAGTATCGGAAAAAGGTGTCACTATTTTTGATCTATTCGGACGAACTGCATTTGAACTGCAAAATTGCTGTTTGGATATACATATATTGCAGATCACAAGGACAGACCGACGCCGCGGCCTGCGAGTATTCGATTGACGTAAAGGCTTGTTGTGCCGTTAAGTCAAAATGATTTCTGCAGTTTGCTTGAAGTCCGTTTGTATAGAATCTTAAAATGTTTTATGCCTACAAAATATAACAACAAAATGTCAATTGTTCGTGGTACTTGGTACCTTATTTTATTACATTATACTTCGCGCTTCGATATTTAACTTGACAATATTTTTTGATAAAAATATAATAACATGATTTTGATATATAAAATTTTTGTGCTTCTTAAAGGGATACCACAAGAATTTGTAACAAATTTTCATATTATAATTTAATTTTACAAGTTATATTTTATTTCAAAATCCTATAATCCTATTCCGCCCGGACGTGTTTACCATATTCCGTTCTGGTTTTATGGCCATCAATTGAATTGCATCACACGTAAAGGAAACGAAAAAATACAATTGGAAATTGTTAAATCTAGGTGAGTATATTGTCACAGTCAGAGCAGGATCTTTGTGACGTCAAATTTAGTGTGAAGTATTTGTAAGAAATATAAGAAACAGGCATTATGTATGATGTAATCTATATAGAGTGATCTATGGTCTAAGTTTATGATTAATAAATAATTGGTAACTTAATAACACTTGCGTTTTTAGCCGTATGAGCTTTTTTTAAACTGCGCTATAATAGTACAATACCAACCCAGTAGTACTTTCTTAGATAGCTAAGACAATTGTACTGGATTTTTTTTTATATTGCTTTTTTATTTGGGTTTGTGTTTCCTATTGATGGGAACCATAATATTGAATTATGTAGCAATAATAAAAATTACAAGACTGTATCAGCTTATGTAATTTTAATTTAAGATATTATAATTTAAAGATTAAAGCCAATGTATCGTGTTTCAATTAATTGTTTTAAGTCTTCTGGGCATTACATTAAACTTTGTTGCGCTAACTAATATTGACGATTAATTAATAATCTCATATTAAGAACGTAACACTAAACTTCTAGTAATCTAATAGGGTCTTATTAATAAACGTGACCAACTTGTTTTGGGTGTTTTTGGGGTAATTTGTTATATTTTATTCGTTTTTATTAATAGTATTCAATCTTTTATAGATCTTTATAATATAATTAATTATTTAATTTATTCTTTAACGTGTATATTGAGATGGGTCTTACCTGAATTAAACTTATATTATTATTATTATAACGTTGGACTAGTTTGTTCACGCTCTGAAAAAGGAGGTATTTAGAAGTGACGTATGAAAAAACACTGCATCATAATATATCCATATCCAACGTTATGCCGCACTAATAATTAGACCTTAACAAGGCCCATAAAGACAGCGCAAATGAAAAAAAAAATAACATGGAAATCTCATAAAGCTACGCCACACTCATTCATTCAGTCAAAACTTACTAGAAGATTTAGATTACGGTTGCATGTTACGTTTTTTGTTTCCTATATAATATGTCCATTTAAAAATATAAAAATCTTAACAGTCACGCTGCTGACAATATCTTTATTCAATATAGTGGCCTGATTTTTTACAAAATAGGGGTAATTTTATTCATCTGTTATCGATGCTATTTTTTTATAATTTATCTAATTATCATACAAGTATAATAATAACAGGATAATATAACGTAACAAGTTCTTGGACTTTGTTAGTTAGGTGATTCTCTGAGGAAATTGTACTCAGTACTGTACTGTACTGTAATATTCTTTAGAGAATCTTCCTGCAAATTCTCGCGTGTATCTTTTCGCGAGAAAACTCATCAAAAGAGTGAGTGATGAATTCCAATAGTGTTTCTCATTAAACGCTCTTGTACGCTTAACAGACAGGTTAACGCCAATTCCAATAAAGAACAAACATATAACAGAAAAATCTACACCCGAGAAACCTATAGAGTGTACGTGATTTTATTCTAATAAACATTATAAAGCTTTTATACAAAAAAACAACAACAACAAAACTAATTTACAGAGGGTTAGTATATTTCTACACATAAGTTGAATATACAATTTCACCTTACATAGAGGCATTATCTCAAGGTCACGGGGAATCAAATCGCTTTTAAGGACGAAGGAATATGAATTTTGTTGCACACCAAAACTGAATTAACAGTTTTAAAGTAAAAAGAAGAGGCATTTCTAAACGCGAAAACTTATGAACACAAATTGTAAATTGCCAATTTTTAAAATAAAAGACTTTTTTAGACTCTTCCGTTTACAGATCGGTCTACAACTGAATATCACATATATCTCACAAATCACAACTATTAATATCAACAGTATTTGGTAGACAATACATCCTTCATAGGCTGTGCCAGGCTACGGGGTCACCTCCACCTACGGACTAAAGGATCGGCCGATAGTTTTGAATTGTTTGATTTGCGACTAAGACTCTGCTCATCAAGTATTATTTGCATGCGAGAACCACGTCGCATTTCGTTGCGCTAAACATCGGAGACACGCTTATCGTCCAATACATTCTTTATATTTCGTCTTATCTAATAAAATCGCGCAAGCGACATTACCAAACTTTTCAGGACAAACAAAACATCGTCTTATTATATTATGCTAAAAACAAATATTACTTAAACCTTTCATTATAGCTACTTTAAAAATCTCTATTTAAACATTATAATAGACAGGTAATTAATGCGATTTTTATATAAAATTATAAGAAAGCGGTTTATTGTTTCTCCTAAAAACAATGCTAATTTGACTGGCACGGTGTTGTTACTAAGCGACGATATTGCGCACTAGGTTTTCGCTCGTGCGACAAGTTAGTGGCTCTGCAGGTAATATTTGTCATGACTCAAAGGTGCTGGCAGGAAATTAAAATTAACACTTATAAACATGGTACACGACAACAACAAAAAGATGGCCGGTGGTTTGGTTATGTATGTCTATTTATCCATCCCCCTTTTCCATCAACCCACTTTCTGGTTTTATGGGTTTGATCAGAAAATTCAGGAGACACGATAGAACCTGATTAAATCGAAATAAAGAACTGGAGTGTCAGAAATTGCGCAGGAGATTAGGAAATTCAAAGGTTCAATAGATCTTATGAACGCAGGATGCTGGAATGGCAACCCCGCACTGGAAAATGTAATAGCATTGCAAACTATATGCAACGGCAAGAATCTTGACTCGTGTTCAGTTATATTAAATCGTATAATATTCTAGAAAGAAGCCGTTCAAGGAAACCCTACATCGCGACAATCATGTAAAATACTCATTTTATTTATCACATCATATTTAATTTTAAAAAACCGGCAATAAATAAATCACGAGTTGCTGCGCTAATATTGAAATGGTGCATGCGCGATCATCTCGCAGAGCCAACGTGCCAGTCAAGCAAAAAAGGTACATCAAATGGTGGCATAAATATAAAATATGGATTCTTTTAACCGTGGTACATATAATGTTGGAGTATCTAGATAAGCAGTGTTTTGTCACATTCTGGCATTTGACAGTTGCTGTCAGTTGGAGTGTGACAAAACACTGCGCTACTATTCTGACGTTGCGCCACGTTTATTAATTAAGGTGTTTGTGTGTATGAGGGGCTGAGAAATACGTAAACAAGACCACCTTCCACAGAATTAGTACGACTATAACAGCTTTCAACAATAAATAAGTCATGCACACAACAGAACATCAATAAAGTCCCGACTGTAGCGTTTAACATTCGCATTAACATAATTAAAATTTTTTAATTCGTCATCGCAATTTTTATACTAAGGGTAATCATTGGGTCGATACATGATTTCTTATTGATATAAGTGTATAGCAAGTATGGTAAACGGACATATTCAAACACAAAATACCGGAGCAAATATATTCATGAGTAAAAATAGCGCGCTAGTTTTGCCCTTTTAATTTTTGACATTAAACTAAAATAAAATAAAATTTACAACAATTCAGCACTCGGCCTAATCGCGCCTATAATTTAATACTAAGTTTTATTTATCTAACACATACATTTTCTGCATTGGGTTACATTTTTACAAACGTTATCGCTAAATATTTATTCGGTAAGTTATTTCCGCACCAATCAAATTAGGTTAATAGGCAACGTCACGGTCAAATCAAATAAAACTTTGACAAAACTGACACGTTGTGTGCGGTTTGCCATCCCTATTTTATAGCGTCAAAAAGTCAACGCCACGAAGGTTGAAAACCCAAGCAGATCCTTAGTGGAGTAAAAAGAAATCCAATGGGATGTAATGCAAATGGAATAGGCGTGTGACCCCGAAATCAGCTACCGGGCAACTTTGTGACGAGAGCTTGACGACGACTACTTTCCGCAGAGATTATAGGCTAGATTCCTACGGTTTCTACGAGAAAGAGTGAGAACATCTCGCTATATCTTTCGCACACCCGAACCATAGGTTTTTCTGACGTTGAACTATTGCCAGATTTAAAACGCCTTCAATTAATTTCCAGGCAGGTTTATTGAAATTCTGGTCTTTATAATTTAGGGCGTCGTAATTTTTTTCTAATAAAAAGAAATCCAGCTAACTTCCCTACTACGTGAGAGTATACATTTGTACGGTAACACCGTTTGCGTAGCTGTAAACGGTAGCACGTAATTGCTTACAGAAAATGACGATACCCTTTGTACTGTTTTACACACAGAGTTAAGAACATATAGAACCCACATTCAGCCACTATTGCACGCAGTGCATTGTGTCCAAAAACAGTGACAACGCTTCGCTTACGTCTCACTTCACACCCGAGTAAGGAAGCCAAAAACTTATCCCGTTTTCCCCATTATATGGTAAACTTTCAGAACATTAGAGGTAAAATTATTACTGTCAACTGCTAAATGGAGTGAGCTAACTAAAGAAGTGGTTTTGAAGCTTCAATATTAGTCGTGAATACGGTTTCTGTATGTTCTTGATGTTGTGGTTTTACACTTATCTGGAAAACCCGCTGCGGTCGAGACCTATCAACAAAGTATACACTATATCACTAGAATAACCCAACGTTTAATCAGCTGCTCGGCACCAGTTGGTCAACCATTGACAGTGAAATGCATCCCCAGGCTCGAGTGACTCCAGCTTCAATGTTCTCTAGAACAACGAAAACGGTGTAAGTGCAGTATGGAGAGCGAGAGCATTAGAGCATTAGTACTCATGACGAAGCTAGGTTTGGTGTTCTTACCAAACCTAGCTTCGTCATGGCAAAACAGGATAAGAAGACATACCGAGGGTTCTTCAGATTGCACCGATGGGTTCTACTGCGGCATTTGCAGCCGTAAATAACGCTCGCGATTCGGCTTATTTAGTTATTCATGTCGTCGAATCGTTTCTAAGACGTACAGGCTATATATAGACGTATAGATTATGATATTGAAAAATCCGCGTCTGGTACGTTAAAATGTTCAAATCCTAACTCAACAAATAAATTTTATATAAATATATAAAAATATATATAGATTTATGTATTTTACATGTATTTATATATTTTTTGAGTTCCTAAAATCTTTTGACCACACCCACATTCGTTTTTCTCGCACGCCCTAAGTTTCGCTGGTAGAAAATGGGTTAGATTTGCGCGTTTTGTGAACCGTTTTATTGGTAGTGCAATAAAGTGAATAAATAAACTCCATATCTACAATGTTACTTCAAAGCTACTTTGAACACAAAGGGGCGGATAAACCAATTTCTTTGGTTACTATAGTATTGGAGATTTTTATAGGGTGCAATAGTCACTTGACTATCAACCAGTTGAACGGCTTGCCCTTTGGTCTGCAATTTATATATAACAAAAAATACTCATCCTTTAAAGTCATCAAATATTTATTGAAAAGTGGAAGCTCTGATTACTAAGCTTAGTGATAAAAGCTCTGGCTTTCTTTTCGAGGAGACAGAGTTCAGTTCCCGTCGCGCACCTCTAGGAATAAGGTGAGTTTTTAATTTAAGCAATTAAAATATCACGGTGAAGGAAAACATCGCGAGGTAACTTGCAAGCTTTAGAGTTCTCCATAATGTTCTCAAAGGTGTGTGGATTCCACCAATCCGCACTTGGGCTGCGTGGTGGACTACGGCGTACACTCTTCCCATTCTGAGACGAGACCCGAGCCCTATATTGGGCCGTTAATGGTTTGATAATGATGATAAACTAACCTGTGCTCCCAGCCCTTAATGCTTGAGGAAGGCGTCGTCGAACAGTTCAAGCTCGTGGCTCAGGTAGTTAGCCTTGTTCCGCAACTTCTTCGCCGACGTGGAGGCCTCGTCCAGCATTTTGATTGCTTCTCTAACTTCTGTCAGCTCTATGTCCATTTCCGTCGTCGCTTCGTCGACGAGTCGGCAGAGACGGGCGAACATTGTCGATAGTTCTCTGCAAACGGATTCATTTATTTGATTACGTAAACGATAAAAAAGCTTGGGTGTGAACAATTGCTTCTTAAATATTTTCAAATGACAATGTGAGATTGTGATAACAAAAAGAACACCCGGCTAAGTTTGTTGTGGGCTTCTTCTTAGACCAGGGCGCGTTTGGAACCCTCGTAGCTTTAGCTTTAAGTTTACGAATGTAGTTATCGCCATTACTACTCACTGCTATGTACACATTTTGTATATAATCAACGCATAAAAATGTGCATATTTGAATAAAGAAATAGTTGTCTGTGACTTTGACTTTAATTATTTATAATATCAAGATATATTCAGTAATTCGACAAGTTTGTTGCTATTGGCAACAAACTGAAAATTGCCATGCTATACGAAACAAAGTGCTTCCAATTTATCCGCGGACCAAATTTCAAGAAATTACAGTTAGTAAATATTTTGAATTAGGTTTAGGTTATTTTAGGAATCGTCGCGGTTGTGTGCGAAAGCATTCCCGTGGCCATGCCACAAGGCGACTAGTTCGAACACTGTGGGGTTTTAGCCGGTACGAGTCCGACATAGCCCGTGGTGCGGTGGTATCCATGAGGATTTCCCCACGGAAAAAAAAGGTTATTTTAGGGGTAAGCAACATTTATTTCAGAGGACGGACTAAAAGTTTATTTTATTGTTCTGTTAATTTTCGGAGAAGACTAAAATGTTGTTGACCCAAAAGGAGAACGATCTGTCATTTGCTTGCTCGCCTCGCGGATAAACCGGCCGCATTATATTTCACTTGCAAGCGGATAACAATTTTTTTACAAACAAAAAATCTTTTACCCTATTCTGATATTCTAGACTTTCATTTTGGTCACGTCACGCCAAAGAAGTATAACTTCTAACGCTTACATAAGTACACAAAAAGTTTTTTTTTTTTTTATTTGAACGAATAAACGTGTTTTTTTTTTGGTTTCTCAAACGTAGTTAAAAACGCCAGGCGGCCGGGCCGGGCGTACTCACTGCTGCACTTGGTGACTGCAGTTGGCGGACGTGAGGTCGACGATGAGGCGTAGCTTGCGGCCCGCGTGCGCCACGTACTGGCGCTTGAACACGCGCTCCTGCGCCTTGGCCGTCCACGTGAGCCGCTCGTACGCGTACAGCGCGCCGTACACCAGCCCCGTCACCGCCACCACCCGCCAGCCCACCGTCTTGAGCAGCTGTCGACACGTTTAGGGCTCTTAAAAAAAACACTTTGAAAATACATCGATGTCATTCGATTAAATAAAGAAATATTCGCGGCCGATTGGCGCAGTGGGCAGCGACACAGCTCTCCGAGACCGAGGCCGTGGATTCGATTCCCACAACTGGAAAATGTTTCTGTGATGAATGTTTTTCAGTGTTTGGGGTTTCATCTGTATATTATAGGTATTTAAATAAATAAATATACTACGACAATACACACATCGCCATCTAGCCCCAAAATAAGCGTAGCTTGTGTTATGAGAAATATCAACTGCAACTTTCATGACACGTGCCATAGCAGCTAACTTTGAAAGATTTTAATCATAACGGAAAGCCAAAATGAAAGACCTTCTTCGTACAATGAGATCAACAGCTACCTTGTTCGGCCAATAAGTACGACTTTGGAAATAGCTGGCTTAACCCTTCACGCTGCTAAAAATATCAACAATCTTTTTAAATTTGTAATGGTACAAACCCAATGGTCACTCGGAAGCAAAATTATGACAAAGTGCAAACAACTCCCCTGAACCTTCCAATAGCCTTACACTCAGAACGGAAGTTGTAACGGACTCTACACATTCCGATCCTCCATATACTTGAAACAAAATATCTTTAGACTAAATCTAATATCAACATTTGAGTATCTGAGTCTGAAATTAAAGAATATGTAAGTGGATAAATTAGGTTTAACTTTAAGGCCTGGTCGGACTTAGGTCATCAGAGGAGACCAACACTGAAAAATTGTTTTGGTGCTTCACTCACCAATCCAGAGAGAAGCAGTCCCCCCATGGTGCCTTGTGACGTCAGAGCGCCCAGCGCGAACTTTGATATCATGCTCCACTCCTCGGCGCTGAGCGGGCCCATTGCCGAGGGGCCGTTGCTCAGTCGCGACACCTCCATAGAGGGCGCTGCGGGACCCATGCTGGGGGGGATCTGGAAATGATAATAATATCTTAAAAACAACTATCAATAATAATATATACTACCAAAACAACGTGTGTGTACTTATGTTAACGCGTTAGAAGTTATACTTTGGCGTAAAAAGATAAAAAAAAAATCAAAAATTTTATCTTCCGCCTTATTCTACGTTTGTAGAAAAAACGACACTAACAATAGAAAAAAGGTATTTAATACCTTGAGAGTTTATATAGCATTAACTAGTTAAATAAAAGTTTATTTAAACATTAAAAGAAAAAAAATCTACATTATTAAAGAAATTGACATAATAAACATGGTAAAATTTGGAATACTGACTCGCTAAGGACAAACAAGTGAGATTTTGTACGATTGAATCAATTAAATCACTGGAATGAGAACGCAGACTTTGACAGTTATAAGTGTACACTGTCAAACCTTATAGCTAACTTCAGGGTGTCGATTTTTTGTGACGGTGTGCGCGCGCATCGTAAAAATTAATTTTTCCCTAACGCGCCAAAAGAAGTATAACTTCCATATACTATGAATAAATAAATAAAAATTTATATTTATCAAACGAAAAATTGTGTAAATAAATGATAGAATAAGTTATTAGGAATCCCAATCCGATTGAAATCCGCCTATCAATCTGGTTACAGCGCCCTCACAGGGTTCCATTTCAAATGTGTACATTAGATTGACATTCTCTTTTGAAAATTTAAAAATTATGTAATATTTTTTTTCTTCTTTTGCTTTTTTTGGCTTTTAGTTGTGCCAAATCAGCACTTTGTATTTTGCCAATGTCACGTATACTTGGAAGAACCAAAAAAGGTGATTGTCAAAAAAAAAAATATTACATAAATATCTATATAATGTTTATGTCATTATAATGGAGTTGTAATTGAATAATTGAATAAATAAATAACTGAAATGTCAGTTGGATTTCGAAATAAGTAGATTTGATGCGAATAAATTTATAAATGTAAGTCATCATATCAGTATTTTTTAACTCGGAGGTGGGCGGTGGTACATGCAGCACAGTTGTTACTATTGCAGTGCCACCCTTGCTAGTATTTTAAATGCCATTGTAACTGTTCCAAATAAATAATAATAATTATTATTATCATTTATATATTCTTTCCATTTATTTTATCGGCGAACTCCCACACTAGGTGACCTGTACCGTGGGGCCTAAGTTCAGATATCCCCAGTTGGGTGAATACGGATTGGGGATAGCTTGCTTTTAAAATTCTAATGATATGCAAAATTCCTAAGTACTGTATTGTCAAAGCTTTAATAAGGGTTGGTGGGCTTCAACGATTATTATCATATGATAATATAGTGGTAGAAAACAAGATAGTGGTGGTAAATATGAATAAATAGTGGCGTGCATAGAGGGTATATGCACAGGGTATGAAGATAAAGTAAAATTGAGAAAATCTCCAATACAAGTTATAAAAAACTTAAGGGTAGGCATTATAAGAGTTATAAAAAGCCTACCCTTAAGTATTTATAACTCGTACTGGAGATTTTCAGAATAATGTAACAATTATGAAAATTAACCTTAATTTGCTATACTCCGCGAAAAGCAGGAGAATCTGCATGGTGTTATAATTTTCCACACCAAATCAATGTACTTCTTCATCAATGTATTTCTTTTCGCTCCGAAACCATGGAGTATAGGGAGTGCAGAAATTTTAACTTATGACTTTAGACATATAATCCGACAGAGTTTCCCCCTAAAATTGCTTGATACAGAATGAATGCTTCAGAAAATAATGCTTCTGCTAAAATACGTATATATATATATATATATATATATATATATATTTTATATACAGCTCAGGTACCCCGTTTACATAATGACGAGACATAGAATCACCTGCGTGACGGTGGGCGGGTTCTTGAGCGCAATCTTGTTCGCGTGGCGGCCCTGGAAGCGCTGGATGAGCGCCGTGATGCCGTAGGAGAAGCGGAACGTGAGGTCCTCGTGGAAGTCGGCGCACAGGTTGTCGCAGTTGAGCCGGTACAGCACCTCGAAGGGCTGCTGGTGCGGGACGATGCAACTGGCGGCCGCCGCGCGCTTGTGCGCCGGCAGGATGTTGTACATGCGCTCTGCGGACGGCGCACGTTTCCACATATACCATATTAATTTACGGAGAAATATATATAAGAATTTAGCAAAATTTGTTACGCTATGGCATTAAATTCTATAATAAACTTCCATCAAATTTTAACACTTTCAATAAAAAAGTTGACAAAAAAAAAAACTGCGACATATGTATTTTGTTTTGACATTGAGCACAAATTTTCAATTAATGTTTCTGATTTTTGAAATTATAAACTATACCAAGCCTATATTGGAGGTGCCTATTAAAGTTGTGTCTATTTTTCACGTAGTTCTTTCGCAATGGATTATTTAAAAAAAAAAGAATACTCTACTGATTGTTAAAAGGAAAACTTTTTTTACACATAATATTGTTATAAAACCAGCCTACTTTCGCCAAAGGTTGTCTGGGAGTGATCGCTTTAGCGATAAGACTGCCTTTGCACGCCTAAACTAGCTTTTAATTATTCTTTAAAGTGTTGTTCTTTGTATTTTGTTTTTGTGTATGCAATAAATAATTTAATAATAAAAAAACAAAGTGTTCTTCTTTAGTACCATGGTGAAATTGATTAAAAATTCGTATGGATTGCAAGCAACATTCAAAATTCCTTAAATTTTGTACTGGCTCTGTCATAAACTCGGTATTCACCTGCCATTTCCTTCTGAGCTTCGTCCATCTCATGGCCGATGTCAGAGGACAGTCGCTTCTTGAGCCTGGAGCCGAGCCCCGACTCCACGTGTCGGTGCAGCGCCCGCTTGTACTGCTCGAGCGCCGCTCGCTCGTTGCGGAAGGGCGATTCGTATTCGTCCACCAGTGCCGACAGTCTTCGGATCTCTTGGCTCAGTGTTAGGGACACCTGGACAGTCCATTATATTTAAAGCATCTTCCATGAGTCCTAGCATAGAATTATATGCCCTGACAAGGGTTAGAATTGACGGCCGATTGGCGTAGTTTGCAGCGACCCTGCTTTCTGAGTCAAAAGCTGTGGGTTCGATTCCCACTACTGGAAAATGTTTGTGTGATGAGCGTGAATATTTTTCAGTGTCTGGGTGTTTATATGTATATTCTAAGTATTTATGTATATTGTTCATAAAAATATTCATCAGTTATCTTAGTATCATAATTCATAACACAAGCTACGCTTACTTTGGGGCTAGATGACGATGTGTGTATTGTCAAAAAAAAAAAAAAATTAACGTGTCTACCTGCCAAAGCACGGCAACACGTATTGCCCCAGTGCTAAGAAATTTGATAAAGCTTTACGAGGAGAAAACATTCCTTTGGATAGAAGCAAACGTTACTTTGCGCAATTCGATGACATAGTATAAAAATTAAGCTCAATTTGCTATACTCCGCGAAAAGCAGGAGAATCTGTATGTACTGTGTGATTAATCATTTCTTAAATCCAATAAGTCCAAGGCCGTGGGTTCGATTCCCACTACTGGAAAATGTTTGTATGATGAGCTTGAATGTTTTTCAGTGTCTGGGTGTTTATAAATATATTATAAGTATTTATGTATTATATTCATAAAAATATTCAACAGCTATCTTAGTACCCATAACACAAGCTACGCTTACTTTGGGGCTAGATGGCGATGTGTGTATTGTCGTAGTATATTTATTTATTTTTATTTATTTAAATCTTTATACTCCACACCAAACAGATCTTTGGCAATGTATTATCATCGCACGTTTCGCTCCGACACCTGAACATCCTGAGGAGATGTTGACTTTACGATGAATAATTGTTGAGATATAACAATTATTGGATAGAAGCAGGCGTTACTTTGCGAAAATCCATAATATATTATAAAAATTAAGCTTAATTTGCTATAAGCTTAAGTTGCTTTACTCCGCGAACAGCAGTAGAATCTGTATGGTGTAATTTATAATTACTTCAATTCATGTTCCTCTACGCACGTTTCGAAACGTGCGTTTAAATAATAACAATAATAAATGTTTTAAAAAACAAAGAACGTGTGTGTACTTATGTACACGCGTTAAAAGTTATACTTCTTCGGCGTAACAAGACAATTTTTTTATCTTTCGCCCAACTCTACGTTCGTAGACAAAACGACACTAACAATAGAAAAAAAGTATTTAATACATTTAAAGTTTTATTACAATGCATTATCTAGTTATCTCATTATCGGACAACCAAGTTTAACTCGACATTAAAAATTGATATTTTTGTACAATTAAATCAGCGGAACGAGCTCGCAGACTTTGACAATTGCAAGTGTACATCATCCAACCTTTTTTTGAAAAACGAAAATGTTGACTATAGCTAACTTCAGGGTGTCGGTTTTTCGTGACGGTGTGCGCGCGAATCGTAAAAATTGACACTCGTTATTTTTCCCTAACGAACCAAAAGAAGTATAACTTCAAAATATTCATCAGTCATCTTGGTACGCATAACACAAGCTACGCTAACTTTGGGGCTAGATGGCGGTGTATTTATTTATTTATAAATGAGTGTATTTCAGTGTACCTTGTGCTCGACACTCTCGACCATGCGTCCAATCTTGTCCTTCATTTGGCGAGTGATGGCCGTGAGCTGTTCCTCCACAGCGGTCAGCTGTTCCTGCAGTATGCGTTGCTTTTCAACCTTCGCGGACTTCTGGTCGCAGGACGTGCTGTACACCTGCACCGAAAAACCATCACCAAAATTTCAAAAAAAACATTCAAAATTCAAAAAGTTTTATTCATGTAGGCCACATGACACATATGAAGCGTTCATACATTTAATATGTTAACACTAATGTTAGTGATGGTGATAACTGCATTCGTTAACATGAAAATAAAGCTTGGTGGGTTCCAAACGCGCCCTGGTCTAAGAAGAGCCCACAACAAACGTAGCAAGGTTTTTTTTTGTTATCACCATCTCACAGTCTCACCCAAGCTTTTTTATCATACATGTAATCCTTAATATTATAATAGGAAGAGGAATTTAAAAAAAACCAGCCCACTACCCGGCCATTGCAGGGCACGGGTCTTAAGAAGGGGTTAGAGCCGTAGTTCACCACACTGTCGCAGTGTGGATTGGTGGACTTTACAGACATAGGATAAAAGAAAGATAAGGTTTGAAGATCTTAATTACATTTATATTATATTTTATTCTATATTAGCTGACCAGCGCCACTTTGACTGCACCAAATCATAAATTTAAAAAAAAACCTTGAACCTAATTGCAGTTTCAGTTTTATTTCCAAACTATATTGTACGCGGCCGGGTGGATCGAGGCATTTTTCTTACTTTTAGCATTTCTATACCCTCCGTAACTTCTAAGCGATAGGTCCAATTTGAATAACTTAAAAAAACTTGCAGGTACATAATCAGTCTTAATTATAAAACTATTCATTTGGATAAGGAATAATATCATGATAGGAATGTCACCATCTTATATCATATAATATCATATAACAAAAAGCGGTCAATGTTTCTTAACCATAACAGTTAAGACATATAGCCTCGCGGACAAGCAAATTACAGCAAGCAAATTGCGGATTAGCAAATTTACAGAAAACCATGGTAAAAATATACACTAAAAAGCTTTGAGTGCCTCTGTAAATTAGTGAAAAACCACGGAATTTTTGTTAAGTAACGTCAGTTACGGGCGGGAAAGAGATATAAAAAAACCTTACCTGTTCCAAAGCGCTCATTACGTCGCCGGCTATATTCTTGCCGCGGCGAGAGTGTTGCGCGAATTTGGTACGCACGGCCGACTGGCTGATGCACTCTTCGAACTTGCGCTCAAAGTCCACGAACTCGAAGTATCGCACTTGATGCCCGTCCGCGAGGATGGGAGCTAATGGAGACGTTTTGGATGTTTTAAACACGCGCTTATCACCAAACCCATTAGCGGCCCACTACAAAGTACGGGTCTCCTCTCAGAATGAAAAGAGTTTAGGCCGTAGTCTACCACGCTGGCCAAATACCGATCGATAGACTTTACACCCCATTGAGAACGTTATGGAGAACTCTCAGACATGCCAGTTTCCTCACGATGTTTTCCTTCACCGTTTAAAAAAAGTGATATTTACATTGCTTAAAACGCACATAAATTTGAAAGTTAAAGCCGGGCCGGGTTCCACGAAAGGAAAGTCGAAGCTACACCCACTAGGCTATCACCGCTTCTTACACGTGGGCAGCTGGGCCTAAATTCAAATTCAAATTCAAAATTTCTTTATTCATGTAGGCCTTTCACAGGCACTTATGAAGCGTTCATACATATACATATATTCTAAGTATTTATGTATATTATTCATAAAAATATTCATCAGTCGTCTTAGTACCCATAACACAAGCTAAGCTTACTTTGGGGCTAGATGACGATGTCTGTATTGTCATAGTATATTTATTTATTTATTTATTTATTTATACATATATGTTTACATAATTGTAAGGGGAAGGTAATAACTTCGATCGCCATCTTAAATCTAAAGCTACGAGGGTTCCAAACGCGCCCTGGTCTAAGAAGAGCCCACAACAAACTTAGCCGGGTAATTTTATTTTTTGTTATCACCATCTCCCATAAAATTTATATTAAGCTATGAAGCTAGAGCAATTCATACCCAAGCTTTTTTATCGTTTAAGTAATTCTTAATATTATAATAGGATAGACTTTACACCCCCTTGAGAACGTTATGGAGAACTCTCAGACATGCCGGTTTCCTCACGATGTTTTCCTTCACCGTTTAAAAAAAGTGATATTCAAATTGGAAAAGTTAGTGACGCGTGCCGGGCTCGAACTCTGTCTCCACGAAAGGAAAGTCGAAGCTATACCCACTAGGCTATCACCGCTTTTTACACGTGGGCAGCTGGGCCTAAATATTGGCCATAAGGTTTTTTAAGGTGATACCCTAACGTCTAAGGGATCGGCTTTCTTTTCGTGGAGACAGAGTTCGAGCGCCAGCACGCACCACTAACTATTCTAGTTTATGTGCGTTTTATGCAATTTAAATATCACTTGCTTTAAACGGCGAGGGAAACATCGTGAGGAAACCTGAATGTAAAGCCAATAATTGTTATTGACCTCTCGTACTATCAGTTATACTAAACTAAGGTATATTGGCAGGTGTCAAAGTAGGACTATCCTTTTATCAATGCTAACTGCCGAAAAGTATAGGACACTTTTTGCACCTGTTTTTTTAGTATAGATTAGAGACTAGTATAAAACAGAATAAGCACGAATGACAATATACGAATATATTATGGTTCCTTAAGTATAGTTCAACGGGTACATACCACGATAATATTTTGGATTTGTCGCATGGATTGTTCCAATCGATCGATCCAAAATATTATCGTGGTATGTACCCGTTGAACTATACTTAAGAAATGTTGATTAACCATGAAAATCTTAGTTTAAAATCTTATATTATGTTCTTACAAGAGACAGGTTTTTCTCGCTCGCGCATGCGCGTGAGCAGCGCCTCCTTGGCCGAGATGAAGAAGATTCTCTCCTCGGCCTCCTTGGGCGAGCACACGCGCAGCTCCCGGGACAGGAAGTCCACGCATCTGTTCGCGTGTTGACTTCGAACCTGCGATACGCACTCCAAATATTAAATCAATGGCAGAATACATACAGTCTTGTTTTTGAGGACCTCAACGGCGCAACGGTGAGCACTGTGGATTTAAAGGTTCGATTCCCGGCAGGGATAGTTTGGAAATTAATAATTTCTGAACTTCACAAGATTTTATGTTCTGTTAAGCGTTAACGCTGTCCAACCTTGATTATAAAATGAAATGTTAGTCCGAGATAAACAACCGATATGTACTTTTGTATCACTCATGCGGGGAAAGTAGTATCTTGACGCTCGCTGTTGCGGTTGAAAAAGAACCGTTTGCCCATTTTAAAATTTGAGTGCGACAAGAATAATTTGAAAATGGGCAAACGGTTCTTTTTCAACCACAACAGCGAGCGTACTACTTTCCCCGCATGAGTAATACAAAATAGTATGTGCAACAAGTGCGACATCGATTACCCACTCAAGCGAGTGACCGCACTCGCTTCTCTCGTGCGTTCAACTTCGCTTTCGTGGGCAATCGACAACTTGTCGCACTAGTTGCACAATATACTATTATCTTATATCTTTAAACGAGCAATTCTTGTATATATATATGTTATTGGAATCTCGGAATCGGCTTCAACGATTTTCTTGAAATTTAGTATACAGGGGGCTTTGGAGGCGATAAATCGATCTATATCTAATCGATTAATTTTTAGAAAATGTCATTTTATTTGTGTTTTCCGGTAATAACCGATTTGGTGCAACGATTTTTATTTTAAATATATAAAACAGACTGGAAAAAAGTGATAGTGCAATGTGTGCGATATTTTATTCTAAATTTGACACATAAAATGATAATAATAAACCTAAAATATACGTATTTCAGGTGTTACTAACCTGATCCAGGTACTCTGGTTCTGAAGCGGAGGCGTCCCATCTATTGTTCAATATAAAAATGTTCGGTTGTGATATTTTCGTTGATACTTTGTGGAAGAAATTCTTCTCCTAGAACAGAAATAATAACGATCGAAATCATTTCAATTATGATTAACTCTCGCAATTTATATTTTTCAATATTAAAGCAATTTTTTTGGATGGTATAATTAATTAATTATGCTATACATGTGTTAGGATTGCTTTTGTTTTGCAAGTGTCGTGTATCCAGAGTTAGGTGTGTTAGACGTGTGAGAAGTGTCAAAAGTGTCAGAAGTGTCAATGCAAATTCGCAATAAAGAATTTTGAATTTGAATGTTTGAAGTAAGTCAAGAATCAGGAGTATCGCAGCTCGCATGTATCAAGAGTGTCGAATGTGTCAGCAGTATCAAAGGTTCAGAAATGTTTAAGATGTCAGGAGTGTCTAAGGAGTCAGAAATATCGAAGGTGTCAAGTGTCAGTGTCAAAAGTGGCAAGTGTATCGGGGATGTTAAGTGTCAAGTGTATCGGGGATGTGTAGTGTCAAGTGTATCGGGGATGTTAAGTGCCAAGTGTATCGGGGATGTGTAGTGTCAAGTGTATCGGGGATGTGAACTGTCAAGTGTATCGGGGATGTGTAGTGTCAAGTGTATCGGGGATGTGTAGTGTCAAGTGTATCGGGGATGTGAAGTGCCAAGTGTATCGGGGATGTGTAGTGTCAAGTGTATCGGGGATGTGAAGTGCCAAGTGTATCGGGGATGTGTAGTGTCAAGTGTATCGGGGATGTGAAGTTTTTAGGAGTGTCGAGAGTGCCAAGCTCACCGTAACCATGAGCGTGGACTCCGCGTTGGCGACGAGCACGAACACGTCCGCGTCGAGGCAGTACTTGTCGATCCACTCGTCCAGATTGGGCGTCACGTCGACTCCTGGGCTGTCCACCAGCACCACATCGTCTCGCAGTAGCGCGCAGAGCTCGCGCGGCCAGTACACGTGCACCAGCGAGCACTCCTGAAGCCTCGTCGCGCACAGGGCGTGTCCGAGCTGGCTTACTGACTGCGGACAATCATTTACATTCCATTTTTTTAACTTGAACGAACAAAGCTGCTATACTGCTATAAACCTTAGTTAAATTCTTTACACAACTCGCGAGGCAATCAAATCAAACTTTGGAGGGATTTTCTTTACAATATACTCTATGGTTTCGCGCTTCACAGGCTCTGGCGAGTGACAGAGACGCCATTAAACGTTAGAGCGAGATAGCAATATTAGAATGAAATTATTTTATTCCTGTACAACATCAGTACAACATTACTTACCCGCTAAGCCTATAGGATGTATTGATATACTTGACTTTTCTGTCTTAACTAAGTTGTGTGAACGATAACTGTGTGTTGAATGATAACTTCGTCATCCTGTTGTTTACCTGAACATTAAGCTTCTCCTCAGAGCCCTCAGTCCTCATGAAGGACTCGTCTGTGTCGGAGCCTTCCACTTGTAGGAAGCAGTTTGTTGTATGCCCGATGCCACTCGGCAAAATTTTGTCATGCAACATAGCATTGATAACTGTGCTCTTGCCATTACTTGTCCTGCAATACAATTAATTTTAAAATAAAAATTAGTCTTTTCAAATGTCCAGCAAGAAGGAGTCTTATATCATAAGCCTTAAATCTATTAGTAGCTTGGAGCCATTGAAAAGCGAAATTGGGCTAGAGGCAGATACTATTCTGGGCTCAGATGAGGACAAATAAATTAGAACGCATTAAAGGGTCAGTGATGATTATTGACAAGCGAAAGACTGTCAAAATTCTTTTATTTACTTTTAGGTATCCCATTTTTATATCTTGCATGAGTATATTAAATACTTGCAACTTACTAAACATTAACTGAAATAATAAGCGCCAAATTATCCAAAATGATGTAAAAGTAAATAGTATAAAATCAAATCAATAGAAATTGTGTACTGACCTACTTGGGAAGTATTATTCATGACTACAACATCTAAAGAAGTTCTTATTGTCATAAATACTTGCCTGCCAAAGAACGCAACTTTCATGTGATCTCGCTTGAGGACTTCCCGTATTGCCTGAACTTTACTGACATATGCCTCAACATTTGCCACATCTTGCACTGATGCGATGCCATTGTCACCTGATACAGCTACAAAAACAAAGATTTTTTAAATTCACTTTAATACTAAATAAGAATCATTTATTTCAGACGTTTCCATACATAGACTATAGCTAGCCTATCGTTAATTTAAAAAACTTGGCAACAATTTAACAATTTATTGCCTGTTAGAGCAATGAAAAGGTTGGAGAACATTTGCCTCAAAAATGCCTATTCACTCTTTCAAAGACCAACTTCAACATCACCCCTTAATGTCTGCAACCTTTTAAACATATGTGTGTACAGTGTTATAGTGTAGTATAGTGTTATATTTCGATCTACTTTTTCAATTTTCAAAGGTCCATATTACAATGAGTACAATGAGACCGCGACCGCGAATGAGAAGAAGAAGAGACCACGTGTCATAGCTTAATTGGTTAAAAAGCTCTAGCCGTGATTGTTAGAGTCACAGGTTCAAATCTTATCGGTTCCGAAAATATTTACATGCATTTTAAATTTATGAAATTCATAATTCCTCAAAGTATAGGTGAAATCACTTTTAAGAATTATAAAAACTTTAAACCTTTAAGGCTTACTTCTTTACCATTTTGTTATGGAACCCTAAAAAATGGCATTTAATAAATATGTAACTGTATTGTTTGTTGTATAATCCAGGCCTTCTGAGGTAAAACTATTGTTTTATTGCTTTATAATTAGCGTATTAATTTATATGTGTAAATATATATGTATTACATTTTAACTCACAACATAACAGCATAATATGTGCCTAATAATGTATGATGACTCAGTGTTGTAACCACTCTGTTCAATCAAACCCAATTGTCCAATTGACTTTAGAAAATTATACATATTATCATGTGACATACAATAATACTAAAGACCTCATGATCATCCCACTTAACTCTCTCTACAAAATGTTATGGATGTTATTTACATCTCTATATATATATTTCTTGTGTGCGTGTGTATGTCACAGAATTCCTAGACAGCTGGACCGATTTGAATGATTTTTTTGTATATGTTTAGGTTGCCACCCTGGATGGTTTAGATTCACAAATTAGCCCGACCGATGGCGCTGGGGTCCGCTAGTATATATATATATATATATATCCATATTACTAAATGGTTTCTTTGTAGCATTAAAACACCGAGCAGCATGCAAACCGTGTTTAGAAACTACTGTATCTAGACTGATGGAAGGTTTCAGCCATACTAAGCTACTGACAAAGTTGTGAGGCCAAGTAATTTATCATTCCAGTCTGATTTCGCGTAGAAATGTATTAGGAGCATAGGTTCAATATACCTGCCATACTCCGAACAAGTTGGATAGCATACCAGGACAGCATAATCACATACGGTAAAAAATTTGATGGTAATCTAAAAATACTGGCAACTAAGAATCCCAAGAAAAAGAAATCTTTCAATTGCAAACTTAAAATTTAATTGAAAGTATGTAAAGTATGTTATAATTTTTAACTTACCATGCATAAAACTGACAGCATCCTTGACATAATCATCAATTTCAACAAATATGTCGTTTATCTTCTTCTTGGCCCTCACAAATATCTGCAGAGGAGAGTCCACATTGGACATATTCACGCGGACAGTACCATTGTTCATCGCAACGTTGTGGGGCCCGTCGCCAGCCATCATGGACATAGTGCGGTTAAGATAGGCAGCCATACGGGAAGGAAATACGTTCTGTTTGCGTTAGCTGTACCTTACAATGGACACGCCAATTAAAATAACAATACCACTTCTACGGTTTACACACAACATGCACGGTACGACTGCAACAAAAATGTAACAAGCGTAAGAAAGTGGAAAAGAACAGTGCAACTTTAATTAAGTGGAAATGTGATTAACTAGCCCATATGTTACTCAAATTTTATATTTGTCCCGACAAAAAAATATTTATATACATATTTGATGAGTGAGTGCAAAACTAAATCTTGTGCCAATCCCACAATGTAGACTAAGGGCAAGGGAGTAAGCATACTGTAAAAAGATTATATCACTAGTAGCTGTATAAATTTGGTGCAAGGTTTCAGTAAATTAGGACTAATGGTTGTAATTAGAAAGTAAAAAAAAAGGGAGAGATTAGTGTTCAGCATCTGCATAATTATAATTCTTTTTTTTTTAATTAGATTTTGAGTTGAAACTTATTTGAATGAGAGCAAAATGAGATATTGGCATTAGCTTATCTTAAGCACCACATCAAGATAATGTTGAAAACATAAAGAACTGTGGCAGCAACAATGTGAAAATTGCAATGCTTTCTGATGTCCTGACACTCACTGGCAGGATAATATAAAACAGAGAAAATATCGAGTTATACAAAGTCAAGAACATAAATTTGCTAACATTTAAACTAATACATTAAAATGTTTTATATTTGCATCATAAATAGAAAAAAAATAAAAAGAGAGAAGTAAAAAAGCATAGCATCTACATGGAACTTAGTTATAATAATTTTTCCTACAGTTTCTCTTCAATTGTGTGAAACAAATGAGTATTTCAAAGTATGCACCTACATACTAAATTTTAACAAAATTAGTTTATTGTAAGTGGAATAGTGTAGCGAGATATTCTATTCAACAGAAGGTTCAACTGCCATATTTGCTGCCGTAATAAATAGCCATACAAAAAGTGTTGCCTAGACAGTTTTTGAACCATCGCTCAAGACACAGGCCATTGATTAATTGATTGAGTGGTATAACAAATATATAAAAAAATTTCACATTTATTACATAAAAGTAAGAAATATAAGACCATTTTATTAAATATTGTTAAACCTTTTCTCTCCAGTATATGTATTAACCCACAACACATTCAAGCGGCATGTGGGGTCTAAGATTTATATTGATCTTTTATGCTCATTGTTTTGTCCCAATGCTCACTGTAATTGAGAAATACTCTTTGGTATGGTAAAGCATGTAAGGGAAGGAACTTCTGCATTAGGTAACAATTCCTATCGACTATTAGAGAGCCTAAACCTGTACAATATTTTTAGTAAAATAGTTTAAATTGAAGGGCAATGATATACAAGTGTTGTCTGTGGGTACTAATACAATCAGAAGATTATTCTTTTCTGTATACCTATGCTTAAAAGGTAACGAAAGTTACGACATAAGCATACTTTTTCTAAAATGAATTCTGCTGCATAAAAACACATTAGACATGGTTCATTGCTTACTCAAAATGGAATAGCATTTATTGAGGGTTAGGTTATGCCAATGCTGCTATAGTATAGAGACAAGAAAGAAGATGTAATCTTGCAAAAGAAGAGTGTTTGATAGGAATAGAAAAGTTAAATAAGCGAAACACACAACACTACATTAAAATTCTACTCTAGGTCCACCTTATCATCCCGTTGCACCACAGCCATTGCATACACATCTCTGCAGTGGGAATCGCGTGAAAAATCGTTTTATATTTAAATTCAATTACAATTTGTAATAAAAAATACAAATTAGACGTAAAACAACTGACAGCCGCCGAAATCAGTCAAAATTATCTGCGCTGAATTTCAGCGTTAATTATACGATTTACACGACAATTATTGGCTTAAAACATAATTAGAGGAGTAATCCTTACCTGTACTAAATCAACATTTTACAGAAATTACATGAGTTCCAATTAAAACTATTTTTTTCGGCACAAAATACCTGTAAAATTTTTCATGTATGATTTTCGTAATTTTTGTTCTCTCCTCTTTACTACATCTGTCAATGCTTGGAATTTATTTTTAAATTTCTGTTTTTCTATTGGTTGAAACAGGCATATTAATATTTTATCCAATTAGATTTTGACCTGAACCACCACAGATAAGTAAGATATCCAGTTTCAACTTTGACTTTCTCATAGGTTTCCTTTCGAACATTTTATTTTTGCTTATAAAAAAGAACTTTAGCGTAGTGTTTATATCCTCTTTGCTGTAAGGGCCATAATACTGTGATTATTCTGACAATATTTTTTCTGTGGCACAAAAATGTGAAAATGTCAATTGTCAATTTTAACGAATTGAAATGGCGGATTTGTGAAATTGGGAAACAACGCTGTATGCTATTGAATTTCAAAAATTGCGAAAACTTTGTAAATGTTTAATTTAAATAAATATTATAAATAGACAACATTTGTAGAAAGAATAGAGCTAATTAAAATGTCTCGCTCGGTGCGCGCCGAAACTAGAAATCGTGTGAAAGATGATATCAAAAGAGTCATGCAAGCTGTTGAAAAAGTTCGCCATTGGTACAGTGGAAAATATTTTATTCTTACAATTATTACTTATTATGTTTATTTTTTTTATTTCTCAAACTATAATTTTTATCCGGGCGTTGTTTCGTTTTCGTTTTTAGGGAGAAGAAATGGGTAACCATTGGCGAGACAACGATGAAAATTTACAAATGGGTGCCCATATCCACGAACGAGCAGAAAAAAAAGCATGCTGCGAAAAGAGAAAATAAGGAGAACGCAATAACACCGAAAAAGATGCACGATTCTTCAAATTCCAACTTTGGCATGGCAGAAGACTCCAATACATGTGAGTGAAGTTATATATGTGAACAAGTTTGACTGATTATAAATAAAAACTTGAATTAGTTTTAATTCCTGTATTTATATTGATTGATACAATTGCCTCTTTAACAATAATAATAGCATACCTATTAAGATTATGCTTTTGAAATGGTGAATAAATTATTATCTTATTGAATTTTAGTCTGGGCTCTGGAATGACTAGGTCAATTTTATAAAGACAACCAAGTAGACTAAAAAAATGAAATATATCTATTACTAAAGTATTTTTTCTATTTATACCATAATTGTTTATTCCGATTCTAACATAATAAATGACACATGTTGTGGAGACCTCCTAGCAAGCATTAAAATACAATGTGTCAGGATGCCTTACTATTTCATAGCAATAAAAGACAAGATAAATAAAGAAACAATTTAGTAGTGTGTCTTGGTGTGTATAGTGTGTTTATATCAACGCTATGTACCTAAGTTCTACATGCCAACCCTTTGGGTGATTTATGTGTTGTAATTGAACACATAACCCAATGTACAGCCTAGTAAAGGTTCCAGCTCAGTATAATGCTAAATTGCTTATTATACAAAGTTAAGTTTGGTATGCAGAGTTAATTTTCAGTTGGAACCCCAAGCCCCCAAGCTGTTACATATTGCCTTGGTTGCTTTTAAAGTTTTGACCATGGGAAAGACTTGATTTTCTTATATTTTCTTGTTTTGTTAAGTTATAAGCTTGATTACTACTGGAAACAGGACACCAGCTTTAACTTGTTTTAAGCAATTAAAATACATGCCTGAGTTCTCCATAATGTTCTCAAAGGTGTGTGGTGTCCACTAATTAGCACTGGGCCAGTGTTTTGGACTATGGCCTAAATCTATCTTATTGTGGGAGGAGACCCGTGCCCTGTAGTTAGCTGGTAATGGGGCGGACATTATTAGAGTGGGAGTTCCAAGGCACTATTGAAGAACAAAAATAATAAAATTAATTAAAAGTATAATATAAGTAAAATAGTATATGTTTGATCTTATAATGTGTTATGCCATAATGAAAGTTACTTAAATGATTATTATTATTAAAGTTGTGCGGAAATCTGTATGCTTGAGAGCTCTCCATAATTTTTCAATACCATTTGTTGACTACCAATCCGCGCTTAGCCTGCCAGCATGGCAACTGCCAAATCCTTTACATTGAAAAAGCAGGTCTGCACTGCTCTGCGTGCTGGTAGGGGTTCATAATAATTCAAAAAATTCAAAATTCAAAATTCATTTATTTCAAATAGGCCTAATATAAGCACTTTTGAAACGTCAAGTCTGTCTGTGTGTAGTGACTCTACCACCGGTTCGGAAGCCAGATTCTACAGAGAAGAAGCCGGCAAGAAACTCAGCAGTTGCTCTTTTCCAATTTCAACAATTTACATTTTACATTAAAATTCAATAAATGATGATGCTGATAATGATTAAACTTGTTAAATTTCAGGTTTCTCCACAGTAAGTGACTCTCAGGGTCCTACAGACTTCACCTCCACACATATGAACTTCTCGGAGGACTCCAATTCACAGAGCAGTGGCACCACAACACCTGCAAAACGGTTAAAAACTGATTGAGACCAATAATTTATATCTTTGGTTTGTGTTTAATGGTGGCTTCTCATGGTGTGTCGCAGGGCAAGGCACATGGACCCTTATACTTTGCAAGTGACTGCTGCATTAAGTTGATTTACTTTTGAATTCAGAGATAAACCATTGAAATTTTCATAAATAAGCATAGAAGCATAGACATGTTCTATTGGAGGGGGTTTCTCACTTGTCCTAACAGTGGCAGCTTAACATGAATGGCATGCAATAAGTGAGTTGCAAACTATGCTGATTATGATGCCTTCGTCTTTTCATATGGCCATAAAGTAGAGCTGTAAAAGTACATAGTTCCAGATTGGCTCAGGATTAGCATGTTTTGCCATTTGGTGTCCATGAGAAGTTCTACATTTTGCACCAGTGCCACATCTGGAAAATGTATTTTGGAGAAGACTGGACTATTTAAGTGACCAGTAAAAGATTGCACAAAGCACAAGTTTAACAGAATAAAATGGACCTAATGTTACTTGTTTTAGTTTCAGTCTATATCACTAATTTTTGACTTTGACTCAATAAGAATTCCATTTCACTTGTTTATAGTGTTTTGATATTTGTGCAAGTGATCTCTTCTTGATCTTCTCTAGTGATAATACCAAGCGCTGACTGAAAGACAAGAGATTTCCAAATTCCAGCCAGTCTTTTGTTGTGGTAGCAGCACTTTGGCCTTTCAAGATCTTTTGAACTCAAAATTCGGTTAGAGGTGTGTTGCTTGTGATCATCAGATTCCTGAAACTTGTGGGGTCAGCCAATAATGCATTATGCAATATTGAATTGCCATTTTAATATAGCAATATAAAAGATTACAACAATAAGAATATGTTTATAAAAAGAGTTACAACCATCCATTTAGTTTATCTTGTGCCAATAAAGAAAGTGTGGCTCATGTTATTGCACTTTGAGAAGCTACTGACTATATTAAGTGGACTTATTTTGAAGTTTCCGTTCAAAATATTTGTACATTATGTATTGAAAGTGAAGCAGTGAAAGTGAAGAGATATGTGTATTTAATTTTATTTTATGTGGTGTGTGCTACTACAATGAGATTGATATTACATGTTTATATGATTTACAGTAGAGTTTGCCAGTTCGTTAATAGCATATTGTCCACACTGTATAGGCCAATCACAACAAAAGTGCTGAATGCATCAATGTATGGCCACTTTTTAATTTGCATATAAGTAGGTAATACTGTAGGCGAGCGCTGTTGTTATGTAGTATTAAACACATAAAAATAATTCACTCCGTTCACACTCAGTCAAGATTTATTTATTGAGCTTTGATTGTTAGATTTTAGTATACTTTTTTAAAACAGCAACCAAACTATGATTTATAACTGCAATCAATGTTTGGGAAAAAATAAACCATGTAACCGTCAAGTCTCTAGCCACTATTAAAACATAAAGAGGAGAACAATAAGTAAGCTAAAATTATCAAATCCTTCAGTAACAGTTCAATTTATTATCTATGTCCAATGTTAACTTTCTACACTACATCCTGAAGTTACTGAGATATGAACTTGAGGCAGACGTTTTACTAGCATAGCATATAGATAAAATGTGGACAAATGTGTGTTAACCTTTAATCATGATAAAGTTTCAGTCACTATTGTAATAAACAGGTCCTTCTGTAAATATTAAGTATTAAGTAGTTCCATAAATGAGATATTATTTTTTAAATTACGATTTTAATTATAATTGTAATGTCTATTTGCCAGCGTTAAGAATGTAGACATACTGTGTCTATAAGGAGTATTGGTTTTAAAACTGCCATCCACCTTCCAATATTGCCATGTAATGAGTTGACACTTGAACTCAAACTATACTTATGACCAATAAGGGTTTCGTATTTTTAATTTGCCATACCCCTTATAGGTTATTGTGCTTCCATTGACTACATCGTCACTTGATTAAGATTAGTAACTTATTACAAATCATTGTTATGGGTTTTAAAACTGCATTACCCCTTCTAGATTAGTGTTTCTATTGGACTGCATTATGATATATGTGAAATTGCACTCGAGTGCTTACTGGCAGCCAATTAGGGGCATTGGTTTTAAAATTGCCATACCCCTTGTCTGTTAGTCATTTCTTAACCTTCATCGTATCTCTGATGAAAATACTGTAAGCTGTAATTTGTACCTATTTTTTGTATAAAAACATCATGTGTAGTGGAAACCAGTAGACAGTAGATCAGGCTTTTAATTTACTAGGGAAACTGTCCATTCATTATTGGCACTTTAAGGTTGTAACAAATGCAATATTTGTGTTACATCTTTGAAAATATTTTTCCTTTCTGCGATTCTCCAGCTAAACTAGCTTTAATTTCTTTTAAAAATTATTAAATATATTCTCAGAAAAAAAACTTGTATATTTGCAATATTAGAGAAAAACTCGATTACCGGCACCCAAAAGGGAGAAAGAATATTTTCTATTCAATTTTTTGTTCAGTAAACGTATGTACAGAATGATTTCCTACTATTGTATAGTGATTATTTATGTGTATGTGAGGTGCCAATAATTTGGTGAGTGCCAATGTACGACTGGTTTACCCTAAAGATTTGCGCTGTCTCAATTGTGTAGTTTTCGAGTTCTGGAACACTAAGTCAAAGTAAAATAGACCGAACTGAACTGGTTTTAGAGTTGATTATTCTGTAATATTGATTTTTAGTTTAATAACGTTACGTTTGAAGCAGAAGTGCTAAAAAATTAAAATTTGATCAAGGTCGTTTTACTCGGGCATTTAAGTGTTTTATTCGAAACGAATAAACTAAAGTGCGAATCTGAAACTTAGGGTATGTACTTACTGGACACAAAATTTAATGAAGGACTAAAGTATAATATAAAATTGGGTATTTCTAAAGTACAACAAATATAACTTATTATTAAAAATAAATGTCCTAAAATAAACCCTGATTTTTATTTCTCGGGGAAACGCTGAACGCCGGCTTAAAGATAGTTACAACTCACGCGACAGAATAGCACACCATTAATAAAACGTTCTTTTTTTTCATTAAAAGCTTAGTTATCAGCCTCAAACAATTGTACTACGAGGGGGCGTTTTTAAGTTCGCGGAATCGGGGGTAAGACGTGGAAATAAAAATACAAGTTTATTTTTCCTTTTCAATATATTCTCCTGCAACCCTAATACATTTTTCAGATCTTTCAATTAGCTTATGTATACCCTCGAAAAAAAATGTTTTTTCTTTGTCTGAAAAATAAGCTGAAACTGCTTCCTTCACTTCTTCATCGCTTGAGAACTTCTTCCCCCGAAGTTCTTTTTTCATTTTTGGAAAGAGATAATAATCACTGGGAGCCAGGTCAGGACTGTAGGGTGGATGAACCAAAATATCGAAGCCCATCTTATACAGGGAAGCCAACGCAACACGGCTCTTGTGCACAGGCGCGTTGTCGTGCAGAAGGAGGACACCTTTGGTTAATTTTCCCCTTCTTTTTGCCTTGATTGCTTCCTTTAATCGCTCTAAGATTGAAGCGTAGTATTCTCCGGTTATGGAGACACCTTTATCTTTATAATCTATCAACAAGATTCCTTCCGAGTCCCAAAAGATTGTCGCCATGATTTTCCCCGCCGACTGTGACACCTTAAATTTCTTTGGTGGTGGTGTACCTTTTTTGTGCCACTGCATAGAATCTTGTTTGGACTCAGGTTCATAATGATGAACCCAAGTTTCATCCCCAGTAACAATTCGAGTCAATACTCCATCCTGGTCTTCATTACAGAAGTCAAAAAACGCGCGAGAACACTCTACGCGCTGTTGTTTTTGAGGCGGCGTGAGCATTCTCGGCACCCACCTTGCACTGACTTTGGTCATGCCGAGATGATCGTAAAGAATTTTAAATATGGTTGTATCGGATACTCCAACCATTTCTGCGAGCTGTTTCTTCTTTAGTCTAGCATCTTCCAGTATTAATTTTTCGACTTTGTATTATTTCCGGAGTGGTCACCTCGATCGGCCGTCCTGGCCGAGGATCATCTTCAAGTGAGGCCCTGCCTTGCTTAAAAAGGGTATGCCACTTATAAACCATGGTTTTACCGGGGCAAGACTCCCCGTAAACCGTCAAGAGTTGTTTCAAGTCGTTTAATTTTAAAAATGCTTGAGGATGCAAGTTATACTGAACCTTCAATTACCTTAGCAAGGTAAGGAAGGTCAATAATGTATCAAATAAATGAGGAATAGAAAGGTCCTAATCCATGGGGGACACCTATTTTCCCAAATGAAACGTTAGTACGATTTCCATTCATGTCAACTTTTAATTTTCTGACTAACTTTTCATGTTGAACAAAATCAAAATCCTTTGGTAAATAGCAGAAGGCGCTATTACGCTAGTGTGTTACAGCGCTTGAGGCTTCAAATTCAAATTCAAAGTTCATTTATTTCAAGTAGGACTTAATATAAGCACTTGAAACGTCAAGTCTGTCTGTTTGTAGTGAATCTACCACCGGATCGGAAGGCAGATTCTACCGAGAAGGAGCCGGCAAGAAACTCAGCAGTTGCTCTTTTCCACATCAACTATTTACATTTTACATTTTAACATTCATTTTTCTATCGTGTGAGTGATGAAAGCGGAGTCGGATGCTTCCAAGCAACCTTATCATCATGAAATTGATAAGTATCTAATACAATAATTTCGCTGTAATAAATGTGTTTCAACATATTCTTTAATTATGCATTGGTACGTCAAAAATTACCTGGGATATAAAATAATATACTCAATCCCACATATGCCTTCTTACCTTTCGCAGACAAGCAATAGTCATAAATTTGTGTAATTTATGACCATTATATACAAATATATATACAATATAAGTATGGATTCAACACCAGTGTCGGTTGTGCGACCCCATGTAAAACCGAATTTCTGGGCGTGCAATTAAAATGGATCCTATCAAAGCTTTGGTGCTTTGCACTGAAGATACATATATAACTAAATAATTATTTGTATAAATGTCAGCTATTCATTAGCAGGTATACGTTTTATGGATATTCAAACCCCTTTTATATTTTGATCCTTTTGACCCTGTGTGCATTAAGAGAGAAGTGAAAATATTATATTTTTATAAAATAAAATTTTATTTCCTAATAACTATTTTGTAACATAAGTAGGTACTTAAGACGAAGTATAAATAAATAAGTTAGTAAAATTTTAATACAGCAAATTCCACTAATGGTAAAATAAATAATGGTGTCACGTGGTTTTTCAAGGTAGACACGTGCTAAAACACCGGAGCGGTTTTATATATCGTTCTAAAATTAATTTTATCGAAACTGATGGTAGGTACGGTTTCCTAGTATTGTATCTCGATAGCGCTTCTTCGATACCATTCAAAACGCAGTTAACGTTCTCGCGACCAAATTAGTGGAGGTAGGTAGAAAATCTAACACTCTGTTGAACCTAAATAAGTACTGGTTATTTCAAAACTAGTTCTAAGCTCCGATGGCAAGCATGCCAGATTCTCCCCAGCCAGGGTACAGCCAGTCTGTCTAATAAATACAAAAAAATAGTGATACAAAAAGATAATACTTAAATCTAATATATTCAGTACTTTAGATATTCAATGAGAACTAGTGGTCTTCATGGACGGATAAAGTAGATCGGTGCCGCTTAGATTATCCGTGAACCAATTTTTCGCTTGTTCTATCATCTCGCTGTCGAAATAATCGCGCCAACCGCCCATTTTACCTGAAATGAATTATAGGTAATTTTCAAAAGTCCAAGTCAAATGTATATTTAGTTAAATTGGATGACAGTAGCGGTGGTCGTTTCCTCGTTTCAATGGATAATTAACTAGTCGTTGTTAAGACTAACTTCACAGTGAAATGGACTTCATGTTACTCATTTTAAAGTCTGACATTCTGTACCTCTGATTTTCATTTTACAGACTCCGCTAGGATCAAGAAGCTAGAAGGATTTAAGTTTCCAGCGTCGAAACGCTTTGACATTAATGTAAAGTGAACCGTAACTCCTTTCAAGATTCAACTTATTTAAAGAGTCTCTAATCATGCCAAGTTCTAAGTTTCTGTTTTGCTGGCTACAGAATTGTGGACGAATATGAGCATATATATATACACGAGGTTCTTGAAGTTCAATTTGTTTTGATACTCTATGTCTCCATGTTTGCGAGCATATAAATCTTATTTTACGGATACTGATTAAAATGCGTACCTTTCCTAATAAACATATGGTCGCCATTGATAAAGTTTATTTTGCTAAGTAGCGAGTGGTTCACAGCTTTGTTGTCCTTGAACTTCTCGAAGCTGAGGTGGTCGCAGAGTTTCTCAATCTGCTCTTCAGTGCATTCTGGAGTTCCAAGGAAACTGCTCACTCTTTGTATCGTAAATCGTAGATTCTGTAACGATTACGTTAATAAAACACGTAAATATAATTCAACGGGTGCATACCACGGTAATATGAGTAATTTTTTGACCACGATCCATGCGAAGGTCGAAATATCGACGAATACCAAAATACATGATATGTACCCGTTGAACTAAGTTTAAGAAATGTTAATTAACCACGAAAATCTTAGTTTAAAATCTTAAAACACGTATGTGCGTAGGTATTCGTGTTATTACATACTCATGAGGCCTAACACATATGCATCAGATTGAAGGACCAAACAAAAACTTTGCAGTATTTATAGGCGATGTGTTTCCACTTACATAACAAGGCTAGCAGAGTCATAACTCCCGTTGTTCTGGGTTTAGATCGCCTATTTATTTATTTATTTTATTTATTTATTTATTTGGTTTATATGACCCATCACTACGCACTACACTATAACATAAATAGAATAATTAAAAACTAAACTAAATAAAAAAATAAAAAACTTACTTACATTAAATTTAATATGCAATATAAAAAAAAAGTTACAAATTAAAATTTCTGCGTCCAGGCAGCCCTACGTGGAGTTTGATATACAACTTGTAAATTAGAGAGTCGTATCGATCTATTAGTGCTTTCAGAATGCCGTTACTGCTTACCCGCGTTCTTTTCATCAAGGATGCTGTTCGATTTCTTCTGATGGCAAAAAAGGCATCAGTATGAGCCATCGCGAATATTTCTGATGCACTACAATAACGGGATAAGCCCAACAGCATTCTGAAACCATCATTATACTGAACTCGTAGAGCGTTTAGCGATGCCTATGTAGGTACTCATAATTTTAAGATTGATAAAAATAAAATAAACACTGTGTGACTTTGAAGTTAGTTTTTTTTTTTTAATTCTGTACATAGCGGGTAAGAGGTTTCACTTAATTTTCTACCTCAGGCCCCTTTCCGCCACGGCCGGCATCATCATCATCTCTAGTTATAAGCATATCTCTTATATAGATAGAGACGACTTTTGGAACTTCGACCCTCAACCGCTCGTCGCTTATTTGTGTGCTAATATTTTTGGAAAACTCCTTCTACTTCAAATTCCATTCCAACTGGGATCATACAACATAAGAAACTTTGGTACCAGCTAACTCCCTTATGACATCCATAGAACATATTCAATAACCTCGTATAGTTCTTCATAGAAAATAAACAACATGTTTGGATGGTGCCTCAGGTTCCACGCCTCTTTGACGTGCTCGAATAGTGGGCAACAGTGATCTGAAATAAGAAAACGAAACGTTGGATAGTTGTGCGGGAGCGGATGCTAATTTTCATAAATATTAACACATACTACAACTTAAAAACGCCATCCACCGGTCACTATTTAAAAACATTATTACATTCCACTACAAGTTGACTGCAATCATGTTATTTTCAAGTCATGCCATACATTAGTATCTATGCAGTATCGTACGGAAACGCTGTCACTTGGAAGCATTGTATTTGTCGATCACTTGCCTCTTCCACCTGACAATTATTTTAATTCTTTGGGTACGAAACGCTAAAAACGAGAATTATACGGGATAGTAGGTCAAAATTGTCAATATAATATTTTAATTCTTCAATTGAAATTGACGTGAGTGCAATTTTATTGAAAACAGCTATTGCCCGCGCTCTTTGTCCGGGTTTAAAAACCCCTGGGGAACCGTTGTTTTCCTCGGATGAAGGAAGATCGAAAAACATACACAATTGAGCATTTAAAATATTAGTTAGGATAATCTAAGTATTAGCAATAATATTGCCTCTGTGCGGGAAAAGCATAAACAGGTACAGGCTTCTCGGCAAGACCGGACCAACCTTGAACTTATAACTGCGTTCGATCAGGCATGATATTCCCATTCGTATCCTACCTAAATAAAAAAAAAAACCAAGAGGGAGTAAAACTATTAAAACATAACTACGAGTATATAAAAACAGATAATTTATATACTCACGTTGATCTTTAATAAACCAGTTCCAAAACTCTTTAAAGCTATCCGGAGCTCCGAGAATTCGGTGCATTTTGCAAAGATGGTACACAGATACTACCACATCTCTCGGGTCTCTAGCTACGTACACCACTTTAGCTTTGTCCACTAATGTTGGTGGTAGAAGTGATAATGGTAAGTGACTTTTAATAAAACGGGGCGACGGCATTTCGTTGACTTTTTCAAATCCGGGCATGTTGGAGATTTCCACTATCCGCAGTTTTTCTTCGTCATCGTCGTTCTCTTCGTACATTTGCCTCGCTAGTTCTGGATGGATTAACATTGAAAAGCTGAAATTTAAAATTCAATAGCTAAGTAGGTATTCGCTGTTTGCAATGTTATAGATAGTAAGTTTTTACTGAAATAAATCAGATGCAGCCCCAACATCACATACGAAATTAAAATCATGTGACTCCTGTCACTTTATTAGGTACGCGTCGCGTAGCGTAGGTAATATGCGCGTGTCGGTCTTTTATTTCCAATAGGGTTGTCATAAGTAAACACTTAGAATTTCTTGAACTCGTTTGTACGGAAAAGTAAATACTTATGCTTCTTTTGATTTCATATTTTTACAGTACAATTCCTTATGAAACATACTTATGAATCCTTCAATATTATTTCGTAATTCTATTACACGTTGTATATACATTAATATTTTAAGAACACTTGAAATGAAGATAATAAAGATTCCTCTGTTAACCTCCCCTAGTTTTTATTCGTATTTTTATATATATCGATAGCGGATAAGTAATGATTAAACTTCGCATGATATATTTCGGAGATTCTGATAAGAAACTGTTTGTCGTAGTTCCCTCAAGTCCTTCAAGTTCTGTAGAGGTCAAACTAGTGTATAAAATAAGAATCCTCATTGATGAATGAATGAATTACTCACTCTAAAAATGGAAATCGTATGTTCAGTGGTATTTCCAATGCCTTTTCGAAATCACAATTATTTTTGAGTAACCAGATCAGCTCTTGTGCCCACGTCGTGCCTGAATCGAAATTGTTTTGATTAATAAGTTAAGATCAAGTAAAAATAGAAAAATATGGAAGGTTTGTTTGTTTGTTTATTTATTAAAATGCATGCGTGTGTATCTTATGCTGCCTTAAGGTAAGGCCAAGCTGGAGTTTGTGTCTGTTTTGAAGAGTTCTAGTAGCCTCAGATGACATTTGTTCATTGTGCGAACTTCTCAGAGAGCAACTAAAATTCCAAGTAAAGAAATGATTGTGCAAACTGCAATATATAATACTAGAGGTTCTCTGAGTGCAACTTCTGTTTTTTTACTTACAAACTTATGTTCTACGCACCGCGTCTCATCGTTCGCCTCGACGAGAGAGATCGACTCTTAGAGTGGTACCGTGACGTTAAATAGCCTTTAGCTTTTGTTATACTGTAGTAGCACCGCTTTTTGACAGAGCTCGTCCGGAGAATTACTTCCGTTCTGCCGCCAAGCAGCATTTCTGTGTTCTATTCTGAAGGGTGTGGTTGTCGGTGTAAAAACGGGTGCATGAAGGTTAACACCAGCTACCCCTCAGGTTGGTGGACACAGGGCGTCATTTTGTTGGACATGTCCTTGCATGCCCTGCGTAGTGTTTCTTTGTTCATAGGCGATAGTTTCCACCATAGAAATCTTAATAACAGTGTCTTGTTATTAAAATTTCTATGGTTTCCACATTACCTTAATGGTTGTATGGCCCGTCAATTATTAAATAAAATGAACATTTCTCAAGGAATGCTACTAATTTTTAAAATTAAAAGAAAATTGTTTATTCCGCCTCGTAGTTTAGAGACTAATGCATTTAAACAAATAAAACAATTTTTTGCTGTATAGGTACCTACATAGTTAGTTAATTATTCACTAAATAGATTTACGCCCGAAGTTAATAAATAATCAATGTAATTCAAAATGTTTCAGGCAGATTGAATTAAGGCTAGATTAGAATAGCACATCTCGATTCAATCTACCGTTCGAGCATTTTGAAAAACATTAAACCTAATTTAATAACTTAAAAATATTAGTTATTAAATTAGGTCAAAAGCACAGTAATTAGACAGGTCAATAGACAGAGCCTCAACAGTCGACTGCTAGACTAAGGGCCTCTCCAAACGGGAAGTTGTAAGTGAAACAGAGGATGATTGTTCTCCGTTATATTATTTTAGTCACCCGCAGGAAGAATAGTGGTGACAACTGAAGGTATTTTAATCAGCCGCAGTAGATTTCTAGATGGTTTACCTACGTTGATAAATCCGGACTTACCTGACCTTGGGAAAGTGTTCACGAAGACGTCTCCTGACCGTACCGGCATGTTGTAATAGCTGGCCGCGTGAGACTTGTACTTGTGCGGGAAGAAGTAGCCCTTGGGTCCGACTCTAACAAACCCAGTCCGTTCGCCTGAGAAAGGTAGAGACGAGTATTTGTAGAGCTTTTGGTGACAGAGTTCTTCCGGGGAATTACTAAGTACCGTCTTATTCCGGCTTGAAGGGTGTTGTTCCCGGTGTAGTTATAGGCATATGAGGCTTAATACCTACACCCCAGGTTGGTCTACAGCCCAAATGGCTGAACGTAGTAATTTTTTTTTTTAACACCCTGAGCTTTTAACGTATTATAACATCTACCTATCCTACGGGGGAAAAGAGGAAAGGTAAGTCGCACAGAGTTGTCATTTTTCAAATCAATTCCTAGAAACTATGTATCTTTGCTTTGGTTAAAAAAAACTGGTGAAATATTCCAAATTAGGAATACATTAAGGCCACCAAATTGTACTCTCTTGATTGTATTTATATCTTTGTAACTACTTTTTGTTTCTTTGGTGTACAATAAAAGTGTATTCATTCATTCATTCATTCATTATACAATTTTGTGATGTACGTCCTTCATTTTTCAAGTTGTATCACCGAAAATTTTTATGTCGTAAAAATTCCAGTCTCGAAGGCTTGATTAGAAGATAAAAGTTTGTTTTAATTTTCATAATACTTGTTATTTTGAATTTAATTTGCTTATTATTGTCACTAGTTCAGTTACTTTTTCGCACACATAATGCATATTACAATATATCAAATTAGTAGCCGCCAAAAATTTAATTTTTCGCTCATTTTTAAAATGTGGTAGGTTTTATAAAATTGCCTTTACATTAAAAGATTAGTATCAACATTCTCAAGGTTTCACAAATTAAATACCGATCAAAAATACCTGTATAATGAACCATAAGTTTTGCTGCCAGCTCCGGCTCCACATCCTGGATCGCGTAAGGGAATTCTTGCTCGTGTTGCTTCACCATTGTTTTTCGACTGCAGGAGCACTATAAACAAAGCCTATCGCATAGAATCACTTATATGCTATCTATGAAATACACGACACGGTTATCTGTATTTTGAGGACAACGAACTGTGAAAGTCACGGGCTTATTTAAAACACCTTGAAAGATTATTTTACTATTTATTATGTTATCGCACGACTGGCGATGTTCTTTGAATGCCGGTTGTATATATATCTGCTAAAAACTCATTGTTCAAGAAGCTTAAAAGCGATGCGGTTTCTCCCCTCAAAGGTCCCTATACACATTCAATGATGACGCGCCGAGCGACGACAGCAATTTCCATCCCACTTCAAAACAGCCGTACTTAAGGCGGCGATCGCGGTCCACGACCTCGTTGGCGCAGCGGTGAGTGCTGTGGATTTGAATTGGAGGTCCTGCGTTCGATTCCTGGTAGGGGCAATCTGAGAATTTATAATTTCTTAATTTTCTCTGGTCTAGTCTAGTTACCAAATGCCACCATACCGACAAAGACGTGTCGCTCCAGAGTTTTATGTGTGGACCGAAATTTTTGGTGCTGTTCGGAGCTTGGGCTTTAAAACTTTTTACCTATTAAAACTAAAATTCTTTTAGCTAATACATTATTACTGCTTATTTTGGATTATGCAGATGTCTGCTATTTGGATTTATCTGAGACCATGCTAAGCAAACTTGAGAGACTGCAAAACTTATGTATACGGTTCATTTTCGGCATACGTAAATTTGATCATGTGTCTCAGTATCGTGCTCAATTAAAGTGGCTACCAATTCGTTCTCGTAGAAACTTACACGCTCTTTCTCTCCTTTACTCCATTTTATATTATCCGCAAACTCCACCATATTTAAAAGAGCGATTCACCTTTCTTGGTAGCAATGTTCACTTAAATCTGCGAGCTAATAATGACAGCTTGTTACACGTTCTTGCTAGTCGTTCATTGGCGTATGGCAATTCTTTTACGGTAAAGGTGGTTAATTTATGGAATGAGCTGCCAAGGGATATAAGACAGTCCAAATCATACACACCAGCCAATAATGCAACAATGCTTTTTTGCGTCCGAAATAAGCCATGGCGGCAGTATGGCACTTCCCCGTACGAGCTCCGTCACAAAAATCTCTGCTAAACGATCGCTGTTAACTGCGAGTTTAAAATTAGTACAGAAGTAAAGATTAACATGGCTACATTAAAGATTTGACAGCCGGTTGGCGCAGTGGGCAACGACCCTGCTTTCTGCGTCCAAGGCCGTGGGTTCGATTCACACAACTTGAAAATATTTTTCAATGGCTGGGTGTTTATTGGACCAATTTTTCGGTATGCGTTTGGGTGACACCCTGGATGGCTTAGACTCACAAATCACACGACAGATGGCGCACGGGTCAGCTAGTTATAAGTATTTATGTGTATTATATTCATAAAAATATTCATCAGCTATCTCAGTACCCATAACACAAGCGACGCTTACTTTGGTGCTAGATGGCGATTAGTTTATTGTCGTAGTATATTTATTTATTTATTAAAGATACTTATCGTTTTATCAACAGGCCATCATCATCGCCAAATTGTACGTTCTACCTTATTGTGCTGTTGTATTTGTATCCCTGTAAATTTTCTCTGTGGTGTACAATAAAAGTGTAAGCATTCATTCATTCATTCATAGTATGGACCCATTACCCGCCTACTACAGGGCACTGGTCTTCTCTCACAATGAGAAGGGGTTGAGACATAGTCCACCAAGCTAGCCCAGTGCGCATTGGTGGACTCCATACACCTTTGAACACATTATAAAGAACTCTCAGGTTACAGGTTTCCTCAACGGTGAAGGACAACATCGTTAGAAAACTCTCAGGTATGCAACCTGAGAGTTATTTATGATGTTCTCAAAGGTGTGTGGAGTAAGGAGCAAGTGATATTTTAATTGCAAAAAAATCACAAATAAGAGGGTCGACGGAACTTTTTTATGTAACCATTTTATGTAACTATTTTTGTTCCCAAGATTAATTTTTTATTAAATAATCTTCCGCTGTCCAATTTTAAGGCATATACTAAATCAGCTTTCTTTTAGAAATCTGTTATTTTGATCATAGAACAGATTTTGATAAAATATGCTCATACTCTCCACTTAAGAGGGTTCCGTCCGGCCGTGGAAAATTAAGATAAGTAACTAAGCATTGCGACTAATATTTTTTCTAGTTTGACACGAATGTTACGAAATATTTTTTTTTAGGTTTTCATTTATTTCCCTTTTGTAATAGACCTCAATTTTGGTACTCTGAAGGTTTTGACGAGGTTTTGATTTGAAAATACCGTATTCTTTTATGTTTTTTTTTTTTTTCTAAGAATCTTCTTTTTTGTGGTGTAAGTAATACACCCATGGTCACGTCCCGGGTTCGATCCCCCCGATAGAAGATAGGGTCTGAAAGGTATAAAAGACGACACATTTAGCGAATTTTTCACCTAACAATTTTTCATTGTAAAGTCAACATCCCCTGAAGATCTGTTTGGTGAGTATACGGATTGAAGTAATTATAAATTACACCATACAGATTCTCCTGCTGTTCGCGGAGTAAAGCAAATTAAGCTTAATTTTCATAATATGGACAATTTGGAAATTTATAATTTCTGAAATTATATGGTCTGGACTTGTGGGAGGCTACGACCGTGGCTAGTCCACCTTACTAACAAAGACGTGCCGCCAAGCTATTTAGTAGCAGCAGTGGCGGATTTGTAGTCCTAGCCGCTCTAGGCCCCAGGCCATGTGCCGCCCCTTTTTCAGCAACATCGTTATAGACTAGATACTTAATTGTCCAGTAAAATTTACCAAAAGCGTTTTTTATTTTTTCTCACGATTTGCCGCCCTTAATATCCGGCCGCCCTAGGCCCGGGCCTACTGGGCCTTAGGGCAAATCCGCCACTGAGTAGCAGCAGCTGTGGGTTATAGTTTTCGATAACCTTCTGTACCCTTAGTACTAGGGCGCTCGCAATCAAGGAGTCGTTTTTAAGAAAGGATTTTTTTTTCATCGGAGTTAAATGTATCGGAGTTTAAAAGATGGACTATTCGAATTATTTTAGAGCTCAAATTTTTTAACAATTCTCAATGCTACTAGATATTAATATTGATGAGACGTTTAATAAATCAAAATCTGAAGTAAAATATTTTCGACTCGAAAGTAGAATTAGATCCATTTCACTTTGACGATCCAGAGTTAAATACCTACTCGAAAACGACTCCTTACCCACTTATAGTAACTGACTCGGTGCAATGGTGAAAGCAAAAAGATTACTCTACTGAGTTTCTATTTCCACAATTAGGATTTGTTGTGGACATTCTTATACTAAAAACAGCTTCATTAATAATTATGTCATAAAATTCATTATGCATGCATGATAACTCAGTTTTTACAAGGATATAAAACTACTTTCACTATATATTAGTTTTAAATATTTGCAAATAACATACGAAGATTAAAATTTACGTGATTTATTCCACACCTCATTTTAGAATAACGGAACCCTTAAAGGACCTCATATATTTCACTTTCGGAATGAACGAATACACCTTTATTGTAAACAAATAAAAATACAAATTGTTAATAACAAGTTAACATTGCCTTAAGATAACAATTTGGCGGCCTTATTGCTACGTAACGATCTCTTCCAGGCAACCAATCTCTCCTAGCGTAAGACACAGCTCTAGAAGAAAAGTAGGTGGTGCATTTAAATCTTATATGAAAAAGCTGAGGAGTTTGTTTGTTTGTGTGTTTGCTTGAACACGCTAAACTCTAAACTAAAATTATTTGAGTGTTAGATAGCCTATTTATCGAAGATGGCTAAAGCCTATTATTTGCTTCAAAAAAGAGGTGAAGATCAAAAAGATGACTTTAGATGCTAAGCTTCAGTGGGGCCCACATATAAATAATTTAGCGAACAGACTTAGTTCTGCAGCATACGCGGTAAAAAAGATTCGTCATATGACAAACATAGAAACTGCTAGGCTTGTTTATTTTAGTTATTTTCACAGCATTATGTCCTATGGCATTTTATTATGGGGTAATGCTGCTGATATAGATTCTATCTCATCTCGTCTTGCAGAAAAGGGCTGTTCGTGCGATATATAAAATGGGAGAGAGAGTCATTAAGGGATAAATTTAAAGAAGTTAAAATAATGACGGTGCATAGTCAGTACATATATGAAAATTTAATTTATGTCCATAAAAATATATCAAAATTTAAAAAGAAAATGCACTGTAACAATATAAATATTAGAAGCAAAAATAAACTCGTTGAGCAGTTTACTAGGCTACACAAAATTGCAAATTCATTCAAGGGCAATTGTATATTATTTTATAACAAATTACCAAATGAAATCTTTGAGTTGTCTCTCAGTAAGTTCAAAGTTTATATAAAACGTAAGCTTACAGAAAAATCCTATTATAACATTAAGGATTATTTAAACGATAAAAAAGCTTGGGTGTGAATTGCTCTAGCTTCATAGCTTAATTTAAATTTATTGGAAGATGGTGATAACAAAAAAATAAATTTACCCGGCTAAGTTTGTTGTGGGCTCTTCTTAGACCAGGGCGCGTTTGGAACCCTCGTAGCTTTAGATTTAAGTTGGCGAACGAAGTTATCACCATCCCGTTACAATTATGTAAACAAATATGTATGAACGCTTCATAAGTGCCTGTGATAGGCCTACATGAATAAAGAAATTTTGAATTTTGAATTTGAAAAAGAAAATTGCAATAATGTGATGGTTTACATTATTGCACTTTTCTTAAGTAGCATAATTTTGCCTATGAATTCATAACATGGCCTGTGCTAAAAAAAACTATTGGTTATTTTTTTAAACTAAACTATAACTAAGAAGTATCTTCTTGGGTTACTATTCGTTGTTAGTGATAAAAGCAAGTAAAACTTCTCTCAATCAAACTGTTCCTACAAGATGCTTTGAAAAAAAAACAAACGCGGACGAAGTCGCGAGGAATAGCTAGTATACTTATATAAATATTTATATTTGTATATAAATATTTATATTTATATAAGTATACTATATAAATACTTTTTGTGCGTTATTAAAGTCCCCATCCACAGGCAGTCTACCACCACCATGATCATCACCATCAACATCATCATCATCATCATCAAACCGTTACCAGCCCACAACTGGTCACGGATCTCTCAGAATAAGAAGCGTTTAGACCATAGTCCACCACGCTGGCCTAGTGCGGATAAGAAGACTTCACTTACACATGCGATTGAGAACATTTTGGAGAACACTCACATTCAGGTTTTCTCACTATGTTTTCCTTCACCTTTATTAAGACAACATGAAGTAAATTAGACCTTAGTTTTAAAATACTCGTTTATTTTGTTTTTTTTTATCCATGCCTCTATTCTATAGAGGGCTATAAAATATTCAGAAACATTTAGCTCATTGCTAACATTAAAACACCCAATATCCTAATAACCATATCATCCAGACGGATAATGTAATGTGGTACTGAATTTCATACCAGCACTTCTTTGGTTTTTTTTTTATTTCGATCCCTTTTACTCAACAGACAGCCTCATTCGTACCGCTGGATGTTTTGTATCTGTATGAATTTTAAAAAAAGAACATTTTCTTTCACGCGCTTCACTACTAGAACGCCGCGAGATTACTATGACTGGATATTTTAATGTTAACAGTAAGCTAACTGTTTCCGAATCTTTTATTGAGAATTCATGGTCAGATAAAGTCTTGTATGCAACTGCTCATAATTAGGTATTAAAACACCCATGTGATACTATTCCCATTCGTTGATAAAGCCAAATTCGTGTTTTATTATAAAACGGTTGCATAAATAACTAATATCGCAATCGAAATCCGAGAAATATCAATTTTAAAAGTTATAATTCTGCGCATCGTCGGAGTCCTGGGTGGAGACGGTCTGCTGGGAGCCCAGCGAGGACTTCACAGAGTACTGCTCTGTTAGGACGTCCACGTCTTGAATACCCATGATGGTCGACGCGAGCTCTTCGAGTGTTATCTCCTACAACATATTTATTTATATATTTAGCATCGCACCCCGTGAGGACATTACAGTTGCCCAATTCGTCTCCCCGGGTCTATTAAAAGAATTTAACAACAAGTAATACTTAATTACAAAAAAAAAAAAAAGTTAAAACATAAAAATTAGCTATATAAAATTAGGAATTTAAAAAAAAAAACAATGACCAAAAATTCAATAATAATAAACACATAACATACAAACACAATGGTCTAAGAAGAGCACACAACAAACTTAGCCGGGTATTTTTTTTTTTGTTATCACCATCTTCCAGCAAATTTACATTAGGCTATGAAGCTAGAGCAATTCACACCCAAGCTTTTTTATCGTTTAATTAATCCTTAATATTATAATAGGATTTTTCTGTAAGCTTACGTTTTATATAAACTTTGAACTTATTGAGAGACATCTCAAAGATTTCATTTGGTAAAGATTATAATTAACATCGTAAATCAGAATCCTTATATGTCAAACATCATCACATCAATCCTTTACTGGGCACAGGACACGGGTCTCCTCCCACTATGAGAAGGGTTTAGGCCTTAGTCCACCATGATGGCCATGTGCGGATTGATGGACTTAACACACCTTTGAGAACATTATGTAGAACTCTCAGGCATGCCGGGCACCTCACGATGTTTTACTTAACCGTTGAAGCAAGTTATATTTAAATTCCTTAAACGCACATAACTTAGTAAAGTTAGGTGTGCGTGCGTCCGAACCGATAGTAGGGTCATTACAAACATGCCCACTGGTAATTACTGAATTTTGAATTTCGACTAACCCATCCAAGTGTACTAAGAAATTTTTACCAAAAATGTCTAGTTTCCCTACTGTTAGAGAGCAATGATGTCTCGTAACATAAACATGATGAAGCACCCTGCGAGGTTTCAAAGTTATAAAAATTAATAAATAAATATACTACGACAATACACACATCGCCATCTAGTCCCAAAGTAAGCGTAGCTTGTGTTATGAGTACTAAGATAACTGATGAATAATTTTTATGAATAATATATATAAATACTTATAATATATAGATAAACACCCAGACACTGAAAAACATTCATGTTCATCACACAAATATTGTCCAGTTGTGGGAATCGAACCCACGGCCTTGGACTCAGAAAGCAGGGTCGCTGCCCACTGCGCCAATCGGCCGTCAGATATACGACGCAATTACGACAATATTGGAATTTAGTATGGCCATCTACATATTCTACAGCAGAAACCTGCCTCGTTGGTCAAACTGTTATGATAATCTAAGAAGAAGAGATGTTAAAGAGAACCTGCGGCAAAAACGAGAAGTCCCCTTCTGGCATAGCGGCACGGTCCTCGAAGCTGTGGCCGGCCAGAACGGACAGCAGGTACCACGTCAGATCCGAGGAGAAGCATTCACCTAATTGAAAACACAAAGACTCAATCAATACTTAGTTTTACTTATAAAATACTAGCGACATCGTCTGCGTGGACTTCAGAATTGGGTCTAAAGCTTCGCTCGTTAACAATTTTTAATCTTACCACGGGTACTATTCCCAAGTTTCATCCAAATCCGTTATATATATATATTACAAATGTGAAAGTGAGGATGTTTCTTACTCAGTCACGCAAAAACGTATATATATAAATAGTAGGATACTGAATAAAACTGCTCAGAGCCTTAAGGAACACGCCCTTAAGCACAGAAATGCTGATGTCCCAAGTTCGATTTCCGGCGGCGGAAATTTGGGAATTCTTAATTTCTGATTTTCTCTGTACTGGCCGGGCATGAGGCTTCTGCCGTAGCTAGTTACCGCCCTACCAACAAAGTAGTGCCGCTAAGCGATTTAGCGTTCCGGTACGCCGTACGGGTAGTATCCTTGCCTGAATGACATCTGTCGCGAAAAGCTCTACTATTGCTCTCCTAGTACTACCTAATCAGTGGCGTGCACAGGGTCCTCATAAAGCAGGAACATATAATTCCCCTCCAATACGAGTTATGTAAAATAATTTGGGTAGGCAGTGCTTTTGTGCATGAATGAAGTACACACCTAATTTGTCATTTTCTTAACGTGCTTTGATATAAATGTCTTCTTTCTGAAGCCTGTGCTTAAGTTATATTGACTAGATGTTATTTTTTAAAATAGGTAGGGTGCAGGGGCACGGGAGCCTTGAGGCATTGTTGATTTATGCAGTTTATTTGTACAGGACAAAAAGAAATAAGAAAAAAAAGACAGTACAAGTACAACTTAAAAAGTAGTCATATTTAATTACCATTATTGCTCAGTAACTCAATGAAGTCTTCACGGTTTATTGTCAGTTTATTGTTATCCATCACGGCAAAGTGGCGGAAAGCGTTTTTTATCCTCCTGAAGTTATCACCGAGCGCGGGACGATGGTTGAGGTACAATTTGACGAACTCCTCAAAGCCTATCTCAGTGCTCGGTGAACGTTGGTAAACTTTGTACTTCGCTTCCACTAGGAGGTTTTCTACCTATAATAATAATGAAAAAAGGCAGCGACTTTAAAAGTAAAACCTTTTTTAATACATCTTTTTCAACGTAGGTGTTTCAACTTGATAAAATCCTGATTAAACTTTTCTGAGATACAGAACGGAAATTCTAAAGGGACACCAGGGTCTTACCATTGCTTCGCGTTAACGCTATTGTTTCAAAATTATAGGTTTTATTATAAGGTCTTACATTATAAAATATATTTTTGCCAGGTACACAGTAAGTCGTTCAGATCGTTGGGGTCCAGAATCGTTATTCAGGACTTCTAATATAGTACTATATTAGAACTAACATAAAGACCTAATGATTATGAAATTAAAATAACTGAATTCGAGCCTTGATAGCTACGGCCTAAGCAATTTTCATTCTTAAAGGAAACCTTCGCCTTTCCATCATATCAACCCATTACCGGCCCACTACAGGGCACGGGTCTCCTCCCATAATGGAAAAGGGTTAAGGCCATAATCCACCACGCTGGCCCAGTGCGGTGGACTCCACCCACCTTTGAGAACATTATGGAGAACTCTCAGGCATGCAGGCCACACGATGCTTTCCTTCACCGTTGAAGCAAGTGATATTTAATTACTTAAAACGCACATAACTTAGTAAACTTAGAGGTGCGTGCTGGGATTGGAACTCGGACCCTACAAAGTGAAGTCGAGCTTCTACCCAATGCGCTATCACCGCTTCAAATAGCTTTTTTTTCGCTTCTTTATCAGGCCAGTATTGGGCTGATTGTCATGAATGTCGCCAAACAGGAGTCATAGCATTCCCAAATTATCAGATTGAAACGGTTAATACATTATGTACTCCACATCTCTTCATATAAACTAACCTGTGTTCACTTAATCGTTGAAAAACTAACCTCGTATTCCGACGGAAAATACCCCAAAGCCCTCATAAGATCCGGCAAAGAATCTATCGGTATGTAGTCGTTGACACGCCTCATCGCCGGGGAGAAAGTGCCTTGGCACAGGATCTGGATGTAGTAGAAGAGGTCTCTGATTTCGTGGAACAGCCAGCCGGGACGACCGTTCTCTATCAGACAGTAGTAAGGATCCAAATCGCCTCCTCCCAACTTTGTGGTGGTTTCAACAGACCTGACCGTATTACGATTATGTTTAAAATGAAACTTTTTTTTTTAGATAATAAAGTTCCATGGAACTCTATTAGTCAGACCCGAGAAATAATAAATATACTATGACAATACACACATCGCCATCTAGCCCCAAAGTAAGCGTAGCTTGTGTTATGGGTACTGAGATGACTGATGAATATTATTATGAATAATATACATAAATACTTAGAATATAAATATAAACACCCAGAAACTGAAAAACATTCATGCTAATCACACAAACATTTTCCAGTAGTGGGAATCGAACCCACGGCCTCGGGCTCAGAAAGCAGGGTCGCTGCAAACTGCGCCAATCGGCCGTCAAAAACTATAGTGCCAACTCTGTAATCAGTTGTACACAAATACCTATCTGAACTAAACTAAATTGACAGCTCTCAAAGTAGCGCTGTCCTGTACACACCGGGGCCAGTTCAGTTATACACATATGAGATATCTAAAAATATTACTATTTTTTTCTACAAAGAACATAGTGAAATGTTGGATACCATATCACTACTTTTAAATTTGTCATTATAGATTTGTGTACAACAGAATTGGCATCACTGTGTTCAATCAATAAGGTTAGCAATATTAAACCAAAATAAACTATAGTATCAATTAAGTTTAGAGATGTATGTAGGTACAACACTGCCATATTGTTTTTTAAATTTTAGCATATAAGACACCATCATTAGCCCATCAAAGTCCCAATCTAAGCACAGGCCACACTCTTATTGGATAGAGAGTATAATAGCAAATCACGCAACACACAGTAAGTATATAAGCTAAAGTAGTATGGAAACTAGATTCGATACACAGAAAATATATAAGTGACCCACTGCGCTCCAAAATAACATATTCATATATCATAAACATACTTCTTACTAATCTAACCTATTACATGTAACCGACCGTGACGGTGGGAATCGGTGGGTAGGACTTCGACTTTACTTTCGGGGAGCCGAGTTCGAATCCCGCACGCACCTCTAACTTTTCTAAATTTTTTTTTTTTTTTATACACTTTATTTGTACACCACAAATAGTAAAAAAAACAATGGACACAACAAAAATAAACTTAAAAAGTAGGATACAAAGGGCGGCCTTATGGGTATAGGGTCGCTTAGTAGCGATACCTTCCAGGCAACCTTAGGATTAGGAAAACCAAGGGAAACCGATTGGTGGGGTGTATTATTATTATATACATACTTACGAACAATTACACACTAATACTTATCAAGATTACACACATAAAATACTAATAATAATAAGTATAAAAATAATAAACTAATATATACTAAAACATACTTAAATATGAGTAAGAGTTAATCACTGTCGTCTTTATTGTTCAAGATAATTGGCTTTAACAGCATTTTTGAATATGTCTAGTGACCTTGACTGTCGTATGCTTATTGGGAGTGCATTCCACAGTTCAGTAGCTTGAACAATGAATGAATGCTTATAAATATCACGTGAGGAAACCTGCATGCCTGAGAGTTCTCCATAATTTTCCCAAATGTGTGTGGAGTCCACCTATCCCGCACTGGGCCAGCGGCCTGCTCATTGAGGGAGGGGGCCTGTAATGGGTAGATACGACGATGATGATGATGACATGTAAGTTTTGACGATGTTTTCGGTTCACATTTGTAAATAACAAAGATAAAACAAACCTGAACTTCGCAGTCCACTGGTACATACAATTATCTTTGGCGCCGATTGTGAACAATGTACCGCTATCTTCGCGATAACACATCTCCAGTATCTACGATATGAAGTTGTCCTTTAAAACCTCTAAAACTACCCCTGCAGGTTGATGCCGTATCAGTTGACACGAGATTTTGCTAGTCAGTGACTAAAAGTTGGATAGACTGGAAAGAAAAAGCCCAAAACATTATTATTATTGTACATTACGTAATTGTATCTGCCAACCAGGGATTTTGGGGGCCCTCTAAAAAAAATTCAAAAAATCTTCAATGTACAATCTGACCTAAATAATCTCACTTGCCCAGCCCCTAATTTTGGATAACATAAATTAAAATACAATGTATGTTTCCCCTGCTATAAAGTACATTATGTTAGAAGACCCGTGCCGTGATAGGTTTATGATAATGACTTACTTGTACAGGATGTCCAAGCATCGCAGCATGTTTCCACGGATTCCCATCGAGCGGCATCTTCTGCAAGCCGATGATGTTCTTCGTCGCGAATAACAGGTACTGCACTGCGCCTTCCGCCGTCGACCTTAAGTTGCCTCTCAACAAGTTCAAAGTTTATATATAACGTAACGTAATATTATAGACTAGCTGACCCGCGCAACTTGTAAATTCATCTTTGCAACTCTCATGGGTTAATAGTCGCAGTGGGTTCCTGTTGCCTTCTGCGCCAGTTATTTCAGGGTTTACTGGACCCTAGGCCACTGCTGCCTCTTCTAGCAAGTTGGCTAGCTAGGTGTATGGATATACCGCCATCGAACGGTCGCCAGAGCCTCGTCCGTTGTATAACAGGGAGTACCACGGCAGCCGATGGGTACCGTAGCCGTAAGGCAAGTGCAGGTCAGGTTGACAATAGGGTCGGCTAAGATGTTGAGCACCGTTTCCCCTTACTCCCCTCTAAAAGACAAACCCCCTCAAAAGGAAAAGACTCGCGCGGGAAGCCGTGCAATCCAATTATGCCTAGCGCCATGAAATTTATCTCAGCAGCCACGACCACTCTGCCAAGAGTGCACGACTAAGAAGGCGGGTCTTCTGTCCCTGCAACTTCGTCTGCACCTAGAAAAAAACCTAGAAACTAATTGCAGCGCTACCTACCAGGTGGACCTGTTTTAGTTCCAAACTATGTTATTCGCGGCCGTACGTGTTATTCTATACCCGTCGCAACTTCTAAGCGATAGGTTAATTTGAATATTTTAAAACTGAATTCGCAGGTATATAATCAAACAATATTAATTTATTTCTTTCGTATTTATATTACTTTATTTCTTTCGCATTTATAATATTAGTATTTAGTAGTATGATACGCATGTCCCATATGCCTCGCGACTTGCTGTTATCTGTGAAGATTCATGTCCTTTATCTGCGATAATATTTATGAGATCTTCATTAAAATTAGACAGAACATGCTTGATAGTATACACTTACAAAAATATTTTTATTATACCAAATTTTATTTAAATCCGTTCGGTAGTTTTCACGTGATGCAGACAGACAGACACAAATTTAATAAAAATCTGTTTTCGATTATAAAGCATCCCCCGGTCAAAATTTTCAAAATATATTAAATGTACAGAAATCTTTCAGTTACAGTTTTATTATAAGTATAGATTACATGTATGATAAAAAAACTTGGGTATGAATTGCTCTAACTTCTTAGCTAAACATTAACTCGACTGTGAGATCGTGATAACAAAAAAAACCTGGCTAAATTGTTGTGTTGTGGGCTCTTCTTAGACCAGGGCGCGTTTGGAACTAGTTCTAAGTTAACGAATGCAGTTATCACCATCACTAGCATTAGTGTAACATGTTAAATTTATGAACGCTTCATAAGTGCCTGTGATAAGGTCTACATGAATAAAACATTGATTTTCTTAATTTGACCTGGTGACCAACTGCACGCGGCACACGGGCTGCTCGTACCGTGGACCCAGCACCGTTGACAACGTCATTGTGGTGGCGTAATTGACGATTTTGTACTTGTACTAGAAAAAAAAAGTCTGTGGCAGATGCAGGACAGTCCTACTTTTTTTTTATTCTTTCCGGCTTTACACAGAATAGCCAATGTCAGGTGACAGTTTACTTATATATTGTTTGCAAGCTCTCATTGCTATGCTCAAGTTATTGAATTAAGAACATACTGAATCCTCGTTCAGCAATTATTGTATGCAGTGTATTGTATCAAAAAACAGAGGAAATTCCCCGCGCACGTCTGTCTTTACAACCGCGGAATGTTGCTAGCTCACAATTTTTTTCCCATTTTACCAATGTTATGCTGAACGTTTAGAGTTGATTCTATAATAATCGTAGTTTACTTTTACGCGATCACATAGGTAGACGTAGGAAGAAAATCACACAATATAAATATAATACGACAACACACACATCGCCATCTCATCAATATAAGAATAAACATAAATATATAGATAAATAAGACACTGGAAAACATTCATGTTTGTTACGCAAACATTTTCCCGTTGTGGAAATCACAGCCAACACAATCAGCAGTGGGCAGTGACCTAGCTTTCTGACTCCACTCAGAAAGCTAGGTCACTGTCCACTGCGCCAATCGGCCGTCAAGGAACCGATATCTTTAAACTCACCTCGTCATTAGCAATGAGTATAGTGGGTAAATCGTTGCGATGTGTTTCAGGATCTAAACCCAAGTTATTTGGCCAGTGGATCCCGCACAGCGGCACTCCGCTCTGTTCCACTCTGTCCAAGCTCAGAACTTCAAGGTACTCGTCCGAACTCGCGCCAACGTCATACTCAACCTGTGGCATTTATAATATACATCTTCATATTACCTCTCTACTACTGGAGGTTGGCCGTCAGCTCAGCGAACTTCTCGCAGTCTTGCGCAAAGCCAAATATACAAACCTACATCTAAAATTTTAAAATTCATTTGTATTGACTATACCACTGGTCCGGAAGGCAGATTCTACCGAGAAGAAGCCGGCAAGAAACTCAGCAGTCTCTAATTTATTTATTGATTTATTGTTATAAGTTACACAAAACAGGTAATAACTAAAGGTAGATCTAAATATAAATAATGAATGAATTAATTAATAAATACACTTTTATTGTACACCACATAAACATACAGAAAAATTGAAAATAAAAGTTTAACGCAAAGGATTCAATTTGGCGGCCTTATCGCTACATAGCGATCTTTTTCAGGCAACCAATGGCGTAAAACACAGACAATATTATAGCAAGTTTCAACATCATGATTAAAAAAATAGAATTTTTCTGTTTTGCGAGAAATGGAACCGCAGCGGCGGCGTGCTTCAAGCAAATTTGTCATTAAGAAGTTCATCAATTGTATAGTAATCCCGAAAAATATTAATCAGATTTAAAATAAAAATCTTTGCATTATAGAGCCCAATTCTTGAGGAATGCCGAAGGGTGTGGCGACGCGGTGGGTGTAGGGTGTAAGATAGATGGAAAACTTAGCATGGGTTCTCAGAAGTTGTACAGATCGCAAGTAATAGGTACTATAAACTCGCTAAAATATTCATTTTTGTGTATACCAAATAAAAGTTATCTTTATATCTTTTCTTCCTTAGCTATGAGAGAAGTTTATTTATACTCTTCATTTGTACACCACGTCAAGTTCAGAAAAACAAAAAAAGAGAACAAACACTTCAAGTATTAGTACCTATTAGAATACAAAAAGCGGCCTTATCGCTAAGTAGCGATCTATGCCAGGCAACCTTTGCTGTAGGAAAACTAAAAAAAAGATGGGGTACACTGTTTAAAATATACATACGAATAACTACATACTAATACATGAATCAGACTACACACATACAATAATACTATTGATAAATATAAAAAATAATAAATAAAGTTTGCAGTAGTGGCATCTGCTGATGATAAGGATGTATAGTATAAATTGTACTACAACGCACCATTGTCCGATCAGCTCCAAGTGAAAACAGTTTGAAGTCGCCGTTCTGATTCTTGGTGGGTAGGAAGAACACGGAGGAAATCTCCTTGTAATGTGCCCGGTGCTTCCCCACAAAGATCCATTTGTAAGTGTCACAATCGAATTTGTAGACACCAACGGTTCTGCTTTTGTCCTGGAAATTAAAACAACACAAACCTGCATAACGTGAAGTCCGCATCAAACTTTATGACTTCTATGAACTTCGTGCGTTCGGTGCGCAGAATTCGGTATGAGTCAATCAGCGGTACGATACAGTTAGCGCAAAACTACACTCGCAGGCCCGAACTTCTGGCACGACATAAAGTTTGAATCGAACACATTTTGTATTTGAATTGTGAATTGCCAGTACAGAAATACTTAAATGCATTAATCGTACATATGTGAGGTACGATTAATACCCGTTTTCACTAACGACGATCAAGACAAAGCCTAAGTAAGAGACGCCTAATCAAAGAAGATTTCTAGGCATATCTTTCACTAATCTATTTTCACTACGCAACTCATATATATCTGTCTATGATTCTATGCTACAAGGTGTGATCTTTGTGTTTGTAATAAAAAAACTGTTTTTTTTCATTTGTCAAGTTTCCCAAACATTACGCACCACTGAGTTGGTGTCGTAATTTTAGATGGCGCCTAACGTCGTTAGTAAGTAGTAGTAAAGTTTTTGAATCGTTTTTTTTCTGCTCATCAACCAAATTATTAGGCATCCGATTTAAGCGTTTCCTGGATTTAGTGAAAACGCCAAATTAATATCTCTTAACTAATTTCATAAATACAAAAGTGAGTTTGTTTGTTTGTCCTTTCTTTACGCTTTTACTAAGCAACGAATCAACTTGATTTGGGTAACATAGGCAGTTATCCAAGGAAAATCATCGGTTCCTATAGGATTTATAAAATACCGTAATAAACGTAGACATAGAACGATATACTTGTATTTTACGCCTTCTCACTGAAGATACCACTTTTTCTTTCCGAGATATACTTTTTTAAGGAATAAATAAATAAAGTAACTATTAAATATTTTACATGCACATGGATGGTTAATTTGATATTGTAACAAATAACCCTATTAGTAGTAGCTCAAAGTTTATAATCGCAAGTGAAAACGTTACGAAACAGGCTAATTTTAAAACCAAAATTAACAATGATTTGATTTTGTTACTAGCCGACTATGGTTCCTTACAGCAAACGCCAGTGCCATGGAGTCACAGCTGAAGGCGAACTGGGTGATGGCGGACACGGTGTCATGATGCGGATTCTGCGTCAGGATGTTGATCGTGGTGGGGTGTAGGAATATGAGCTGACCCGTATCCAGCCCGCAGGCCAAGTGCATTCCTTTGAAAAAGTCAATGTAAATTCGATGGCCACTGATTAAACTAAATTAATTTGACAGCTCTAATGGTAAATTCATTGTCATCATCATCATTATCGGCCTATTAGCGTCCTCACCCTCCTCTCTCTCAGAAAAAAGGGTGTAGACTGTAGAGCATAAACCCAGATATTGGGGGTGCATCAACTGACCAACCTTCCAAAATTATTATGCTCAAATATCATAATAATTATATTCTGACCGATGGCTTAACATGCTCTCCGGGCATAGAAGTAGACACCGTCAATTCTTGGATATATTATAATATTGGATATTTGAATTGGAATGTCATGATAAACGTTTGCTATACACCGCAAAAAGCAGGAGAATCTGTGGGGTGACATTGATAAATTTTATCTCTAAATCTTTATACCCAACATCAATCAGATATTCTGAAATGGCGTTCTCTAGGGAAGGAGCATCCTCAGGAGACGTTGAATTTACAATGATCTTAATAGTTGTTCATTGTACAGAATCTCATGCATTTTGCGGAGAGCAAATTATTGGTCCGACCGAGAAAGTGAACCCAATGAAAGGGTTTCGTGATCCGTAATTGAACATTCTAAGCACTAAATACACTAGGAATTTTGAGTGACAAGTTTATTAACCATCATCATCATCATACTATTATCAGCCTATTACCGGCCCACTACAGGACACGGGTCTCCTCCCACAATGAGAAGGGTTTAGGCTGTAGTCCACTAATCCGGCACAACGCGGATTAGTGGATTCCACACGCCTTTAAGAACATTATGGAGAGCTCTCAGGCATGCAGGTTTCCTCACGATACTTTCCTTCGCCGTTAAAGCAAGTTATATTTTAATTGCTTAACACGCACAAGTGCTTAAGCCACCGCTAAAAGTGTTAAAATTAACTGACCGTTAATGTAATGAACTTACCTGAAGGAGAATACCTCAAGCACGTGACAGAAAGCTGTGGCCTAGTGATTTCTACGTCCCCCTTTATAGAGTCTTCCTTGGGCGGTATAACCACTTTGTAATGCTCCCTCAGATAAATCCTAATAAAGAGTTTGTGTTGAATGTAGTTCACTAACTCGATGCTTCCATCAGCATATCCGATGCACACGTAAGGCCTAGGAAATACCAAAATAAGTGACAGATCAAACTTTGAAACTACCTGAAGGAGAAAACTTCAAGCGTGTGACAGAAAGCTGAGGCCTAGTTATTCATATATGGCTTAGTTACTCTATGGAGTCGTCCTTAAGCCGGTATGACAACTTTGTAATACGATCGATCCTTTTAAAGTTTATATTGTATAGTAGATACACGTCCTGCATTTGCTGCGTTTGCTCTGTTTATAAGTGCTGGTTCTATACTAGTAGGCCATCAGCTTGTTTCGTCAATTATTGTTATATAAAAACCTCGTTGCAAAGACCTAACGAAATATATAAAATCATTCTGATTTACTTTTCCGGGTGTGTCGATAACGACAGTGCGTGTGATATCTTGTTGTCCAGGATTGTTGCGAACTTCTCCGTCACGAAGTCAACGAAACCCACGCCTTGGTTGTGTGTACCTGATGGTAACAGTTTGTAGTGTGCATCTGTCAGATGAACTGGTCGAATTGCGAATCTGGACTGTGCTGGTTGGTACCTAACTTTGAAGGCTTGAAAAATTCAATGTACATCGCATTCATTATTTTCTTTTGTGTTCGCTTTAAATTTTTTTGTACTTAAAAAAAATACTACTTAGTTTCTATACACAGAATTAAGAACATACAGAAACATGTACCTATAAGACTAATATTGAAGCATCAAAAACCACTCCTCTTTCGTAGTGTTTCTCGAACAGGCGGTTGGTCACTTCATTCCATTTAGCAGTTGACAGTAATTTTTTGACCTCTTATGTTCTGAACATTTATCATAAATTGGGAAGATGAGAAAAACTTGTGAGTTAGCAACTTTCCGCGATTTTGTACTCAGGGCGTTTTCACAGTTTTTGGACTGATATATGGCTGAATGAGGGTTCTGTAAGTATGTTCTTAATTCTATGGTTCCATAGGAAAGTTTATATAAAAATAAACTCATCATCATCATCATTTCAACCCATTACCGGCCCACTACAGGGCTTAGGTCTCATCCCACAATGGGAAAGGCCGTAGTCCACCACGCTGGCCCAGTGCGGATTGGTGGACTTCACACACCTTTGTGAATATTATGGAGGACTCTCGGGCATGCGGGTTTCCTCAAGATGTTTGCCTTCCGCATTGAAGCAAGTGATATTTTAATTGCTTGAAACACACATAACTTAGAAAAGTTAGAAGTGCGTGTTGGGTTTCGAACTCTCGGTCCCTCGGTGGTCCCTCTTCATCAAAATAAACTCACATACAATAAAATCCCTCACGAGGAATGCCTTGCCACCGGTCGTTGCATCTGTGGGTAACGCCTGCTTCATGAGATTCTGACGCGGCTGGCCCGTTTCTGGATCCTTCTCGACTACAACTTGCTCCCAGCAAGGACATATTTTGTTACCTACGAATTAAATTACTATGTACTTAAGTTAATAGGTTTATTGGATAGAAGCAGGCGTTACTTTGCGGAATTCCATGATATATTATGAAAATTAAGTTTAATATGCTATACTCCGCGAAAAGCAGGAGAATCTGCATGGTTAAATTTTTAAATCTTCGAGATCATCAGGAGATGTTGACTTTACAATGAATAATTGTCAAATCAATTAAGTCAAATCAAAAAACAATTATTCACTGTAAAGTCAACATTTCCTGAGGACGCTCCGGTTTCGGAGCGAAACGTTTGTAGAGGGTTAAAGGGAGTTAGAGGGAGGTAAAGATTGAACACATTATAAATAACACCATACGGATTCTCTTGCTTTTCATAGAGTATAACAAATTAAGCTTAATTTTAATAATATTAATAGGATTATTTAAAACAATTACTGAATTAATTTCATTTGCTGAACTATTTATAGTACTGAACGCAAATGATTTGATGTCGTCCATCTACCTCCGGAGATCTTAATCAAATGAAAAAAGAAGATTATCATAATTATAGACAACTAATGAGATACAACACAGATTTGGAGTAATATCCGTTGTTAAGATAATTAGATTCTAAATAAAATTTGGAATTTCGTTGTTCATCAAAAAAATATCATTTATTACCATGCCAAAAATATAGTTACAATGACAAAAATGAAAAATTGTTGATCAATTAGTAGGATTGATTAGATGACCTCTTCCCTTTAGAAAGTCATTCAAAAAGTTGAGGGTACCGCCATCAAAGTACATCGCCAACGTTTGACGTGGACCCAAGTTTGTAACTGAATCTCTGTCATCTTTGAGAAGCCATACTTGAGCCAGTGAAGAACTAATTTCTGTTCATGTTATTACAAATACTATACAATACAAACCAACGCACACATTGGATCCAAAATCATACAACTCCTCGGAGAAATGTTAAAGCTGATTCCTTTAACAGAGTCCACAGTGAAGCCGTGGAGCCAATAGAGAAGTTTCATCTGGTGGTCGTAAAAGAGAATCTCGCCAGCACTGTTACCAGTCACGATTACTCTGAAAGCAATATTGCTTTAACATAAGGTATTGAAAAACCTATAATAATTGAATAACTCCAGCTCAAAACAATAATGAACTGGGAACCATTTCTAGAGCTCCCCGTTACACAAGCAAACACACAAAAAAGATAGTTCTAGCCCTATTCAAGGAAAATTTGGAAAAAATTAAATACATTTACTTCGTAATCCTGCGCAATCATGTTGGAAGTAAAGATTAGTAATCAGAAAAATCTTCAAGAAAAGAGACGAAGACCATCCTCATAAAAAGGAGCATAAATAGTAAGATGACGCTAATATATACCAATAATTCTCTCACCCATCAATACTCTTAATTACATTAATCCCCCTTTGGTTCATCTTCAGCACTTTAATGAACTTCAAATGTTCATAGTTCATCGTTTCTAGGTTCGTTTTGTATTCTATGGAATACCCGTACACCAGGACGGATCCACGACTGGTACCCACCAACACCTGGGCAGTATCTCTTACAAACGTGAAACAAGTGAGTCTGCCGTTTTCTGGATTTATCTTTTTCTCTAGCACTCGGACCTTTAACTCATAATCGTCTGTCTCTTTCCAAATACCTCGTTCTACGACGAATATTTTCTGTAAAATATATGAAACTAATAACGTACTTAAGTTTTTTTTGTATGATATTTTTCTACAATTCTCCCTTGATAAAACTCAACTAAAGAAACTTTTTCTCGGTGCGGTTTGAGGTAGTTATATTTTTCTCGAGAAGGATTTACCGTGTTTAATTTTTAGGAGTTAGGCGCTAGAGGATGGAGAAATCATCGGAGGCAAAATGTACAGGACATAGATATCAAACAATTTAAATACTAACAGCAGAAATACCAATCCATATATCATATTTCGTCATTAGCAAGAACTGTTGACTATTAGCGGGGTTAAAACTCATATCAAGGACGCCGCCTTTAGGAATATCTACTTCCAACGTTGCTGAAATTTAAATTGTTTGCTGAATTTTACATATTAAATCAACAAGGAAATGAAGATGTACCTTGGATAGTATTTTTGAATTTATTTAAAAATTTCTTACAAACTTTTAGGTATTTAAAAACATCATTACATTATATTAAAAGCAATCTCAAATCTTCACACTGAATTCGAGCACTGGACCAAGGCACAATAAGAATAAGAAGACACTATTTGTGACCTAAAGATGTCTGCAATTGGTCTACAATGCAGCAGCTCTTCCCGTCTGGGCTATCAACCATCCTTGATTGTTTTTAGGTAATTTTTGTTTAAAAGGGAACAAGCAAAATGTCAAATCCTAATAGATCAGAAAAAGCCTGAAATATTTAAGAACGTACGTACGTTTCGGTATAAAACTGTTAGTAGCCAGTAGGTTAAAAGATTTTGATTACTTAAAAAAACTCTCCTCGCTCTCCAGTAATGTACAGGACATATTTGCCACTAGGTACTTACCGTGAGGGACATCCAAGCCGTAAGACCATATCCACCAATGAATTGTAGATTTGTCCTGATATCCCAACGTTAGGAGGAATTTGGCATCGGCACTGATGACAACCTTTGCCAACCTAGCGTTTCCGTGAGGGTTGAAGATGGTTTTTTGGGGAAAATAGTCTGAACTATCCCATATTATGATGACATTTTCTGGGCCAGAGTCTGCTGTGACAAGCCATTTGCCCTCACTGTCAGAAGCGATACTTATTACCGTGTGCTTCTGAAAAATGTAGGTAAGTAATGAGTTGAAGGTAAAACTAGCTATAAACTAACCTAAACCAAATTCGTCAGTTAGGTATTTAATTTAAACCTTTGGTCCTCTTTTAGGGCTTACGAACTAGCTAGTCCTATTCAAAATTCAAAATTTAAGTATTTCAAGGAGGTAGTATATCCTAAGCACTTTTGAGACGTCAAGTATGTCTGTTTGTTCCACTCAACCACCGGTGCGGAAGGCAGATTCTACCGAGAAGAAGTCTGCAACAAACTCAGCAGTTGCTCTTTTCCAACATCATTTTACAATTTAACAATCATTGATCTATCTTGATAATTTTATTACATATGATTATGATTGATAAACGGATTATTATTTCTATATACTTTACACGCAAAATCACATAAAATATGCTATCAGCACACGTTTTGATTCGACATTGGAACATCCTTAGGAGATGCTAAAATGACAACGTTTAATTAATTCTATTTATATTGCCTTAGCAATTTTTGCGCGTTGCTAAGACAATATAATTAAAATTTAGTGGAGTGGAGTCAATTTTAATTCTAATAGGTACCGATCGAAGTCAGGAAGTCGCTGGATACAAAACGTTAGCTGTGGAAATCTTTACAAAAAACCTATGTCGTGTGGACGTCATGCGTTTAAGATGATAATGCACTTGTCCTTTGAGATTCAGGGTTGAAGTTGAAGTAGAAATTGTACATAGATACCCATGGGCCTATTAACCTTAGAGCCAAAAGGACAACGCAAAAGGCGCTAGCAGAAACTAGAGTGAATGTACTTTTCAAGTACATATATTACATTATTTTTTGTATAACTTATTTAGGGTTTTTACCTACAATTGGAAGAAATATCAATTTTATAAATTGAAAATGCATAGAAAAATTTGTCCTGAGCGCTTTGACCTAGTGATCAGATGGACAGCCGTAGCTTAGTGGTCAAAGCTCTCAGGCCGCGATTGCCTGAGAGTCGCAGGACCAAATCCTGTTGGTTTCCGAAAATTTTTATATAAAATTTTAATTTTTTAAAACTTATATTACGTTAAGTGCAAGGTGTCACCACTCACATGGCCTTGCAGTATCATCATGTTGTTCACACTCCAGTTGTACAAAACCGCCACATTGCCTGCTGCGTAGAAAACCGTCGTACTGCCCTGCTCGTTCAGGTTGATCACACCCACCTTCAGATTATAGCCATGGATCCACCGTATGTTCTGATAGAGTAAACAATATTTTTCAACTTAATTCGAGTTACGCCTGTTTCAAGCCGATGACCCAGTTAGTGTAGCAGTTAGCGTAGTGCAGTTGGTGGGTGGAAAACCATCGCATGCATAGTAACAACCTACGCTACGCGAGGCGTACCTAATAAAGTGACGGACAGACGCTTGATTTTAATTTTGCATGTGATGTTAGAGCTGTGTCTGATTTCTTTTAGTAAAAACTATTTAACTGATCTCAGATCGAAGTCGCAGGGATAGGAAATAATGTACTTCTAAATGTGAAGTATTATTTCGGTTTTTATTTACACATTGTAGTATAGAGATTAAAACCTATAATTAAATGTATTCATTAAATAGGCAAGAATACAATGGTGTTGTTATCATTGCGGTCTTGCTTGCATTGGCAATTACGTTGTGCATCACTGACAAATTTCCATTTATGATATTATTGTAGGTTTCCGAAGCCATTGAAACAAAACCACAAGCATTAAACCTTCCCGCGGCTACCCTTAACGGAAAACCTCACCCACCATGGGCGTTTAGATCGTCCGCGCTGTTTTAGCTATAGTCAATACTAAACTATATATTAGTTTCATTTTTGTCCGCCTGTATCTTGGCCGCCATATATTTTTAAAGAGAATTCATACATGTGGGTCACCCCTGGAAAGGCAATATGGGTAACGTCGAACGAAGCAATCTGTTAGACTCGACTTGTCATAAACTTCGCTATGATTTATTGCTTTACTGCCTAATTACTATTATTAGGTACGTAAAAAAATTTAATTGATAGAGCGAAGAAGACATGCTGGCTAAAATAGAATCCAAAAAGACTTGTTATATTAAATATCCACAACTGATTAGTATTTAGCCGGATAAAAATTACACAAAATAAATAATCAATGGCTCACGAAGGGCGATTGTTTGTAGCTGTACTCTCCGAATTCTGCGTGCTTTTTGATCTTCGAGAGGGACAGGCTGTAGAGACGCCGAAAGTCCAATTCGCTGACAACGCTGGACCGGAGGTTTGGCACAGAATGGAATTTATCAAGCGACTTTGAAGATAAAGCTTTAAATTCCATCGTGTAAAACTGAAAAGTTATTTTGATTTTAACTTCTTCCAGCTTAGATATCTGTAGGTATCACTGTTAAATGTCTTTGAAAATTAATAATGACAATCTAACGTCATAAGTTGATTATGTGAAAAGGTAGATAAACTCTTTGTTCAATATCTGGAGAAGTCTGTTATAAAATGGTCCATGTCATTTGACGCCTACTATTTTTAGCAGTCAACAAACACAAAAGATCTGTAATATAAGTACTTACTCATACGAAAAAATTTGTAATCAATAAAGGTCTTTCCCCCCAACAAAGTTCATGAAGCCGTCTCGGCTATCAACCCATTTCAGTTTTTTATTTTTTTCGAGATCGGGTTGCGTATCAATTTCAATATACCAAACCATATCGTATACCTTAGTACCTTGTATTACGATATATTTAGTTGAAGCGAACGGAGAATTCGTTCGCTGCTTAGTTATAATTAAGTCAGTAAATTGACGTAAAAATAATTTCTTCGCATTCACTTTTTATTGCTCCTTTTCCATTGCTTTAACGACGAGGGGGAGTGCTGCGGTCTTGTGAGGACCTGGGACCATTCAGGTCCCAGGTTCGATCCCCATCAGGGTAATTTTGGAATTTAGAATTTCTGGTTCTCGGGAGAGGCTTCAGCCGTGGCTTGTTAGCGTGCCATGAAGCAATTTAGCGTTGCGGTACAATCCGACGGCCGATTTGCGCAGTGGGCAGCGACCCTGCTTTCTGAGTCAAAGGCCGTGGGTTCGATTCCCACAACTGAAAAATGTTTGTTTGATGAACAGGAATGTTTTTCAGTGTCTGGATGTTTATATGTATTTTATCAGTATTTATGTATATTATTCATTGAAAAACTATTCATCAGTTATCTTAGCACCCATAACACCAGCTATGCTTACTTTGGGGCTAGATGGCGGTGTGTGTATTGTCGTAGTATATTTATTTATTATTTATTTATTAATCCGCGCTTAGCAACTAACTAGCATCTTAGACTGCATTACCACCAGGTGACACAAAAAAAATTAGAAAGTTCTATGTTTTGATATAAACCATAAGTAGTCGGTGTGCAATATCCAAATAACATAATTCCAGAATTTAAATTTAAAAAAACATTGTAATATATGTTGTATAAATGTATAATTATACATATATACTAAATAGAGTCCCTTCATAAAAAAAACTTAGCTCTCGCACTGAGCTCTTAATCTCATTCTCCTACGACGACATCTTTATGATGAGCAGGATGATGATGATCAAAACGCAATCGCACCCAAGTCACTATGTATAGGTAGGTATCGCGCATTCTGCGCAGGCGCATGTATTGATATTAATGAAGTAAAAAAATCAATGTCCGGTGTGCGGCGCAATCGCTGCCGCCTGCCAGTGTCATCGAAATAGCGCACCGAGTAGGAAATACTTATGAGTAAGCATCACACAGGGCGTTCACCACACACTGTATTTATACAGTGGCGAGTAGTTCCAGAGCCGGTGTACAATGCTACACATTACAATTATTAACGTTATGCACCTTAGCAACGTGGCACCTAAACACATCGGCGCCTATATAACTTAAGCTTGACCTTATATGCTCGATATAAGAGATTATTAAAGTTATTAAAAAAAACCCAGGGTAACACAGCGGGAGACGTAGAGAGCTACGCCTCAAGTCTTTCTACGTAATCCAATCAGGAATGGTAGAACCGTAATATAACCAATCTCAAAGAGTTGCGAAGCTAGAGTGGCAATGGGCGGGGCACATAACTCGGAGAACCGATAGACGTTGTGGTCCCAAGGTGCTGCAATGACGACCTAGCATCGGTAAGCGCAAGGCAGGTAGATCCCCGAGGAGGTGTCGCAGGGAGCCACTGAACCCAAGCGGAACAAGAGCGTGGTATTAGGAATTCCCTAAAAAATCTAAGTTCAGCAGTGGACTCCATTGGTTGTCATGTTGATGATAATAAAAGGGTTTCAGAGCATAGGCACACCACGTGGCTCCAATGCGGTTTGGCGGTATATAAATGAAACCAATCAACTTTTATTCGGGAAACCTTTTCAACAAATGGACAAACATGGTCCTTCGAGCCGGATATGAACCGGAACTGATTTATTAAAGTCAAGCAAATTACGTAATACACATTTTAACGGAAGAATATATAACTCTGATATAGAGTTAGAGTTTAGGCCTTCCTTTAAGGGGAACATAGTAACAATCCCGCTAGGCCAGCGTGGTGGACTACGCCCTCAACTCTTCTCTTTTCCCTTAACGCTGGTAATTTTAGATTTTTAGTTTTTCATGTTTATGAATTTCATAATTTTTGTTTTTGTTTATTATTTACCTCTTTGATGATTTTGTATTTCTCGATGTCCTTCAGGGGTAAATAAGCTTGTGTTAATGTAAAAAATATCTTTTGTTTGTTTATATATTGTATTCTATGCTATTGTCCTTTTTTGTGATTATTTTGTTAGTCGCGAGGATTCAGTGACGGCGAAGAGAACGGGGCTGGCTGAAAACCAGTGCTGCGCATTTTAGTATGCAGCTATACTAAGCCAGCTCCTTTGTCACACATTTTTTTTATTTTTATACTTTAACAATTCTATAACACAAATGTAACATTTTACACAAATATGTGTCAATAAATACGAATTTTCCTTCTTTCTTTCTAATGGATTAGAATTGGGAGAGGCCTTTAGTCCAGCAGTGGACTGTTACAGGCAATTGATGTACAATTTAGATGGTATAGCGAATGAAGTCCCATCTCTCAGGCTACTATTATCTGCAAACGGCTGTCAAAGGTCGGCAGTGTACGCACGCTTCTGACCATTCGATCATGAACATGGGATCGCGCAATTGTGTCCCAGTGTCCCTTCTAGGGTATATAGCATTTGTAGCTTTTATCTATATTAGCGGCAGTGCCGTGTCAGCCAAAACAATATTCCTGGAAGAAAATGCACCTACTTTGGACGAGGTAAGTGGTAATCGTTTAATAATTAAATAGCTCTTTGTGTTTTTTCGTCATTGTGACCTAATTTTTTTTGTTTACTTTAATCAAGTTAAGTATTATTTTAAGAATGTTATCTATTCACATTATTAGCCTTGTATTATTAGAAACTAGCTGTTGCGTCCGATCTTCTACCGCGTTTAATACGGTTTTATACGAATAGCGTAAGAACCGTTTGTTTTTCTGGAATACGAAGTAGCCTGTGATACTCTCCGCTCTTTTAACCAACTCTATACCAAAAAAATCAAGTTAAGTGGTTTCTAAAGGCGTCGAGGAAGGATAAACAAATAAACAAACAAACGCACTTTCACATTTTTAATGTTAGGATTTAAGATTTTAATCCTAAACCTGCTTTCTGAGTCCAAGGCCGTAGATTCGATTCCCACCACTGGGAAATGTTTGTGTGATGAGCATGAATTTTTATCAGTGTCTGGGTATTTATATGTATATTATAAGTATTTATGTATATTATTCATTAAAAATACTCATCAGTCATCTACCTTTAAAACAAGCTACGCTTACTTTGGGGCTAGATGGCGATGTGTGCGTTGTCGTAGTATATCAATTATTTATTTATTTAAATAAATAAAGGTTAACGGAGAGGCTGGAATTTCTAGTAATTTTTTACCTAGAGCGGTGATAGTCTAATGGTTTCCATAGAGCTTCGGCATGCCTTATGGCTGGTTTACACAGTGCGAGCTAGCGTACGAGTAAGCCTTCCGAGTAGCTGCACTGCAGTTACTCGCACTGTTTGGACGTAACTTACGAGTAACTCGTACGTGCGAGTTGGTCAGTAGCTCGCATCCGAGTTACTTCAACATTTTTTGTTTTCACTCGCCTGCTCGCCCGGCAGCAACACGCTCATGACAGCGGCTCGTGCGTCGCTCGCATCGTTTGGACGCGTTCGGCAGTAGCTCGCCAGTGCCAGCCGGACAGTTGTGAGTGGAAGCCGTGTTTTTTGTGTGCTATGCCTATGTGTGCCTGTACTAAATCGAGTTCGAAATGGGTACGGATAGATGGTCTTCTGACAATAATATTTCATTCATGAAACTCTACAGAGAACAAGAAAACCTACGGAATTGTTTCGATAAAAACTATCGAAATAGGGATATGAGAAAAGAATCTTTGGAACATATCGCAAAAGAAATGCACCTAGGTAACACCGGTGAGGTAACCATCACCGTTTTTTTAATTAAAATAAGTTCACTCGACATCGCGACACGACTCGGACTGAGCAGTAGCTAGGTGTGGTGTAGACAGCAAAGGCGAGCCGAGCTACTGGCGTACGAGTAGACAAACCGAGTAGCTGTCTACTGGCCAGGCAGCAGCACGCACTATGTAAACGAGCTATTACGGAGGAACCGAGTGAGACCGGCCTCTAACGTGTCGAAGTAATGGGCGTTCGCAGTAAGAATTCACGTTCACGTATCACGTTCAACGTTCTGAACATACTCAGTCTACCAATTTGAACTTGCGCAGCGTAGTGGTACACGGCCTAAACCCTTCTCATTCTCAGAGGAGATGATTCCCTTATAATGGTTTGGTAATGAGATGATAATGACGGCTTGCCTTATTAAGTACTTATCCAATAACGATATTTTAAAATGTTGTAAACTTTTTAAGGAATTGACTACATTTTACATGACACACACGGAATTCATATCCTAATCGGATATGCTTTCTCATCTAGCCAAAGTTTATTTCTTACTATACTCTCTGACACCAGTGTAGCCCAGCTTTTTAAAACTCTCGGACACTATATGTGTAGCTCCACCTTTAGTGTAATGTGTATTGATCCGAATCATAGAATATTTGAAAACCGAAACTTTAATAGTCAAGATGGAGGCAGCCGCCGTGTGGGGGTGTGCGAGTTAGCCGATCCCTGGGGCATGTTAACCGTCCCCATTTATCTGCCTCTTGAAATAGTCTCTTAGTTAGAGATACATTGGTCAGAGTGGTGAGAGTACATACTCCGACCACTCTGACCACTGTAGGTATCGGGCTATCTGTGTCCCATCTTTCATGATAATTTAGGAAAAGCGATGGTAATCTACTGTGAACGAAACTATAGTGACAAAGCACTGACTATGATTGTTATAACAATACTAAAAGTGCCTTATTATAAAAGAAGACGGAGGTAACGTGATCTAGACTTTACATCATTCATTATTCGCAGTAGAATAGGTCGTTTGTTGTTGATAATTCTAAGAATTTTTCCGATTGAATGCGCTTCAATTTGCAATACAACGTAAACGTTCTATGCTGATCCGTTCTTATAAAATTCTGAAGCCAGAAGTGGGATAGTAATTAAGCTGATAATGATACTTAAACGTCATTATCAAGTGTCCACCATTTCTTTCTATAAAATAGCTTAGCTAAAGAAATAACCTTGACATGGAATGGACAGAACAACTCCTTCAGTACATCAAAAACTTGAACTTGGACAGTGATACACTTGTAGCTACATTAAATAAAAAAAAAAATCAAGTAGGCCTAATATACCTAAGCATTTTTGAAACGTTATGGTTGTCTGTTTGTTGTGACTCTACCACCGGTTCGAAAGGCAGCTTCTACCGAGAAGAAGTCTGCAATAAACTCAGCAGTTGCTCTTGTCCAACATCAACTATTTAGATTTGAAATTTTAACATTTATCTATCTTGTGCTCTGCTTGTGTAGAGCGGAGCCGGATACTTCCAAGCAACTTTGTCGTTAAGAATTTTATCTATTGTATAGTAACCTCGCTGCAATAAATGTGTTTTAACATATTCTTTAACTTATGCATTGGCAGGGCCAAAACTAACTCAGGAATCATATTATAAAAGCGTATACTCAATAACACAAATGACTTCTGTACCTTTCGCAGACGATATACAGATGACACTAATTTATTACTATTTCTTGTAAGTCGTCTGAATATACCTATCGGTTTTGTTTATAAGGACTAATATAATACGTTGTCTTACAAATACCTATTATTATGAATAATTGTGAGGCTACAGTAAGTATACCTATTTTTTAAAATTTCTCAAGGAGGGATTCGCGCTCTTTACTGCAATATAAATATAGTTTTGATATCAGCAGCTCTGCCCCATAACAAGATCCCGTAGGACATCACACTATGAAAGTACGCAAAATAAACTAGCCTAACTATTTCAACGTTTAGTAATCTGTGTAATTTAAAAAAAAAAAAATTCGCCGAGCTTAGTTTACCCGCTAGTACGAGTAGATCTATATGGCATGCATTTACACACTCATACATTGTAGTTTTACTATCCCTACACCATTTTTAGGAACCTCATTGAATTATTGATTAATTGGATAGGGTACTATAGACTGTCAAGTATCTTTGCAAGTGGTTAAGGTAATGGAGACATTCCATTGCTAGCAATGGAATGTCTGTATGTATGTATATCTCATATCATACCTTTTTGTTATTCTATCAGGTTAACTTCATGAAGAAATATGGCTACTTACAAGAAGTGCCGTCCTCGGTGAGCATGACCTACACCAGCCAGTCTATCGCTGAGGCTGTGACGAGGATGCAGAACTTCGCTGGTCTTCCGCCTACGGGGTACCTTGACGATGAGACCAGAAAGGTAATCTTGTATGGCCCACTACAGGGTATGGGTCTCCAACCACTATGAGAAGGGCAGACGCCGTAGTCAATCACACTGGCCAACTGTTTATCGACGAACTTTGCACGCCTTTGAGAACATTATGAAGAGCCCTCAGGCATGCTGGGGTCCTGACGTATTCCTTCCTCGTTAAAGCGAGTAATATTTAATTGCTTAAAATGCACATAACTTTGATGAGTTAGAGGCCTGGGGTCGAAGGAAGCCCCCCAAAAGTGAATCCGAATTTCTAACCACTAGGATATCACCGCTTTCTTATCACTAGCTAGCTATAACTTTAGACAAATCCTAAACAACAGATCTAAAAAGTCAACGTCCTAACCATCGAATAGACGTACAATGGGGGTTTTTTTAAGGCTTTAGGACGCTCTACGGTCTTGTGCCGTTAATGTTTTTGCTAATTCAATGAATCTCGGCCATTCACTAGATGTCTTCGTCAGTTTACCGCAATGCTTCATATTTGGGTGCACGTTGACTATTCCAACGTTACAAATAATTCCACTACCGTTCACCGAGACATCCATAGCTATTCATTCCGTTTTACGAGGGCCAATTTCTTTATAAGTATATCTAGTTACAGGACAGTAATCCGTATAGCGCGTGGTTCATAAAAAAGTACCTCTAAGCTACGCACTTCGCAAAATAGGGTAGTGGGATTTGTGGAACATGGATGTGTATTTTTCTGTTGCTTGCCGATAATAAAATGAGAACTTTCAGTATAATCCACGTTATTATTTGTATCCTACAGCTATTTAAAAGAAGACGCTGTGGCGTAAAAGACATCGAGGCAAAGTTCTCAACTCATCGTAGAAAGCGATACATTCTGCAGCAAGGATGGGGCAAGAAGGCTATTACATACAGGTAAAGTAAAAGACAGGTTAGTCTCACCTCTAGTAGACGGTTGATATCATCCGTCCACCTCGTCGGATGTCTACCAACTTTGTCTTTACCGGTGTGAGGTCGCCATTCCAACACCTTGGTATCCAAACGTCCATCGGTTCTCCTAGCTATGTCAATTTAGCTTCGCGACTCTTTGAACTACGTCGGTAGCTCTGGTACTTCTTCGGATCTTCTCATTCCTTATTTGATCACGAACATCATGAAAATCACTCGAAGCACAATTCCTCTCAATCACCCGCTCAATGACCTGCCTTCTTATGAGACCCATAACTAGCGACCACGTTCCAGAGCCATGACTGTCATGCTGATGGAGTTACAAAATTTGGTATTATCACGGCTATTAGACGTAGGTACTAGGCCAGTTTTCTTCTACAATTTGACTACTATCTCACCTAGTTGCAAGTGATTAAGCAGTCTTAGATGGTAGTGGGCTACAGTAGTGTCAATCCATACAATATTTACCTCTAATTGGTTTCCACGTGACATCATAGCGGAATGCTTAATCTCTTGACGCTACTGCCGAAGGCTTTCAGTATGCCAAGAGTAAATGCAGAAATTATAAATTACTTTTGGTTCTGACGGTTATGTCACTCACATATAAGACGACAAGCGCTCACCATTGCACCAGAGGTCCAAAAATCTTAGATCTAATCAGACAGGCAATTGGCTAGCAGTAAGTCATTATTAAGGCTTAGGATCTATAGGTAAATGTACAGTCTCTCCATAGGGTGATCAACGGGACGAGCACCCTGCCCAAGACCCGCGTTGAGTCCTTGATGAAGACTGGTCTGGAGGTGTGGGCGCCACACGGAGGACTGAACTTCCGGATGGTGGACCACAGCAAGGCTGACATTGAGGTGTCGTTTGCCAGCAAGGATCACGGGGACGGGTAATTATTATCATCCGTTCAAAAACGCTATTCAGATCTTGAATTTAGGTTCGGAAACGCTATCGGTCAGCATTTTAAATACAATATAACTAAAATCTTTAGATTTATTTTTTCGCATTTGGTCTTTACCAACATTCTAATGTTAACACATTCTGGACGATATTCGGTGAGGTAAATTTAATTTTAGAATAAAGATTTAGATACATTCAACGTTCTAAGAAATTAACTGTATGTACGAGTCGTAAAAATTTTCGTGATAATTAAAAACCTGTAACCTGTAACCTGTTCACTACTTAGAACTTATACTCTTTTAGAGCTGAAAATTTTATTTCGTATTGGTAACCCTTTTAAAAGGGCACGTATAAATGTCATGGTTTGTAACTAGCGTAGGTACAAGTCGCCACTATTATTTAACCTCTCACACCCGTAGATATTTATATATTCTTAACTGGTAAAACTACATGCGACCCTCTCTAACGTAGGTTTCCTTTTGACGGGCCAGGTCGCGTGGTGGCCCACGCGTTCCCGCCCCCACACGGCGCGATGCACTTCGATGATGACGAGATCTGGGGCGACAACCCTAGCGAGGACGACGAGGATATCACAGACTTCTTTGCTGTAGCCGTACACGAGATAGGCCACGCGCTAGGGCTGTCACACTCCAACGTAAAGGCTTCTGTAATGTACCCGTATTACCAGGTGCCCGTCGAGAAGCTTCATGAAGACGATATAATGGGGATGCAGGAACTATACTGTAAGTACACAACTTAATTATACCTATACTACTTACTCGCAGTTAGACTTACAGAACATGATTGGTCAGACGGAAGGTCATAAGTGGTCAGTATGGAGGACACTCGCTATCCTTACAAACCGAGGGACGAAGAAGCCAATGCCGGTTGATTACTAAAGTAGTCAGAGAGTAGACATATTCAGACTCTCAGAGTAGACTCCTAACTACCTCTGGCAAGTACAAAATTGGCTAAATTATTATCATCACCAACTATACCATATAGATCAATCAACCTTCACGACTTGACATAGGTCTTTTGTGGGAAGTTCCACGGTTTGGGTCCTCTAATTTCCATTTCAGCCTTGAAAAGTCCATCGGTTTTCCTAGGATTGTGCCCCGCCGTTCAGCTTCGCTATGTCGGTATTCGCTAAGCTTCGCTTCTACGGATCCTGGATCCCCTCTTATGTCAAAGTGCTTACGTTGTATTTGTTGTTATTTCAGTAAAAGAGGACGTGCACTCGCCCGCTCTGGAGGTAAGGACGGAGAGCGCGGTGTCCGGCCGATCGTCGCTTGCACCACGCTTTACCAAGGCCGACAGCGAAGAAGACGAGAATGACGTGCCTGACCTCTGCTACACCAACTACGACACCATCCAGGTGCTGCAGGGGAAGATCTACGTCTTTGAGGAGGAGGTACGGTGACGAAAAAAATTACATTTAAAGCCTGACCAGAAAAATACAAAAACCTTGCCATATTGCGGATGCAAATGCGGATGAAAGACTATTTTATCTATACACTGAATGTATAAAATGTATTGTCATGCAAAAATGGCGTCCCCAGACCAGGTTTTTTATTTTCCTGATCACGCTTAACGTAGGTAATATTTCTACAGCCCTTCTCATTCTGGGAATAAACCAGAGTTCTGTAATGGGTTGTTAATGTTGAATGTCTCTAATAATAGGTACCTACGTAATCATATTTGAATTTCTTTAAAACAACTAATGCAACCAACATTATTCAGCCAGTTGAAAAGTTACAGTGGCAAGATCAATGGAGATACCTACTTAAGACGTAGGAATCCAGTAGTGGACCATCCATCTATTGAAATGTTGATGCAACTCAGGCAAGGCTCCACTCTACAACTTTTTAGCCTTTTTAGCATAGAATTTGACATGCTGGTCTAAAGATTACGAAGTCTCCAGGACTTCGTGATCTTTAGACCAGCATTTAATTAATTAAAAAATGAAATATACTAAGACAGTGTGTGTGTACACATCGCCTTTTAGCCCCACAGTAAGCGTAACTTGTGATATGGGTACTAAGATAACTGATGAATATTATTATGGATAAAGCGTAGTTTGTGTTATAGGTACTTAGGTAACTGATGAATATGGATAATATACATAAATACATATAATATAAGGTTGAGATAAACACCCACACACAGAAAAACATTCATGTTCATCACACAAATACTTTCCACTTATGGGAATCTAACCCATAGCCTTGGACTCAGAAAGCAGGGTCGTGCACACTGCACCAATCGGCTGTCAACTAAGTATTAAGTATTATATTATATGTGAAACAATTAAAAACCAAATTTTTAAATATAAAGACGTTAAGAAGCAAGCTGGACGCAAATAGTAGTTAGTATCCTGTGATTTGAACTTTGAGTTAATTACATTTTTAAATCTAACATCTAAGTACATTTTAGTGGATGTGGGTGCTGAGCGAGAAGAAAACCATCTTGGAGGGATACCCGAAGAGGTTCCATGAAGTGTTCATAGGCCTGCCGAGGCACATCAATGTAATCAGAACTATCTACGAGAAGCAAAACGGTCACATCGTTGTATTCTCAGGTAATGCATTTCAAATCTTCATCACCAAAATATAAACTCATAACAAGGCACGGATTTCCTCCTATAGTTGTTAAGGCCGTAGTCGTCTACGCTGGCCCAGTGCGGATTGGTGGACTCCACACCACTTTGAGAACATTATGTAGGTATGCAGGTTCCCTCACGATTATTTCCTGAACCGTTGAAGAAAGTGTTATTTTAATTACTTAAAACGCACATAACTTGGAAAAGTTGGAAGTGCGTTCTCGAACTCAGCCCCCCGAAAGTGAAGTCGTGCTCCTACCCACTGGGCTATAATCGAATAATTGTTGTTTACTTACTCCTTACTTAGATTTTGTTCATTCTGCACCTTTTATTTTAAAAATTACTTCCTCGGCTCGTAGCAGATATTAAGAGATATCTTCACATTGATTACTGAGAGATTTATTTGTTCAGAAAATAGCTTGCATAGGTACAAAACTTTTAATTTATACTGCAGCATGTATTACAATACGTTATGGAGTCTATTGAGGACTCCTGTTTTCTTGTGAGAGTCTATTTATGCCAGTTGGTTTGTTACGCTTTTTGTATATAATGTTGACCTGCTATAGAAGAATGCAACCAACCAAATGCAACCAACCTGAAAATGCGACCACGCCCGACTTTTCATGACACCCGACAGATCTCGTCTAACGCTACCCCATCTACAAAGAAGTTACACATATTAACAGTAATATGTGTAGATCCTCTATAGATATTTAACTTCCCATCACATATTTCATTGGCAACAAAAACTTTTCCCAAAAGTTTCATCCCATCGAAATTACTTATTCATTTATGTATTAATATTTAAGTATTTTTTTGTATTTTGTTTCCTAACTCTGCTTCTTAACTCCGTACCCTTTGGTAGAGATCGCTTTTAAGCGATAAGCCCGCCTTTGTACCTTTCTTTTTTCTCGAAAAACCTTATGGTTAACATTACGTGAACGTCTTTTTCAGTAGATTTATAAGTAGTCTCTAACTTTTCAGAGTTATTTTTATAATTATATTTTCTTTAATTAGGAAAGCAACCGCTGTAAATATTAAATAATTTATAAATTAGTTAATTTAAATCTACGAACAGATAAATTCTATGTAAACGATGGTACCTGGCAGAATGTTAAAAATTATGAACTCTATAAGTAATTAGTACCTAATAGTAATTAAATGTCACTTTCTTTCATGCCCTGCGAAGATACATTCTGTTTATAGGCGATTCGTTTTCACTCACTGACTTGGTCCATCAAATATTAATTTAAAAAGAAAACATAATATTTATGTAGTGACCTGCAAACTAAAAACTTCCTCTATCCTTCACTGCATTTTCAGGGTACGTGTATGTTCGTTATTAGTATACACTAGAGTGCACCTATTTCATTAATTCCAGGTCGCAGTTACTGGGAGTTCAGCGCTCGGTTCCGCCTAGTCAAGCGCGGTAGAATCACCGAGTACAAGATTCCCCAAGTGCCAGAGCTTACCACAGTGTTTATATCAAATTACAACAATAAGACCTACCTCATCGAGTACGAGAGGTACTGGCGGTATGACGAAGCTACCAAGACTATGGACAGGGGGTACCCGAAGGAGATGTCCGCTTGGAGAAATGTGCCGTATCCTGTTGACGCGGCTATCATTTGGAAGGGAGGTAGGTCATCATCAGCCTATTAATGACACTCTGCTCCCTCTTTTCTGAAAGAAATAAGGGAAGATAGTTTCGGGCTATTATTATAGCTGTTCCCCGCGGTCTCACGCGCGTGAGGTCGTGCTGTAATGTTATATTGGCCACCTCTTAAGGTGGTGTGTTAGGACAAATGTGCTACAGCGGGGTATTTTTTTATCGTAAACGCTAAAGGTGGTCTAATGCCTAAACCCTCCTCGTTCTGAGAGGAGATCCGCGCCCTGTAGTAGGCCGGTAACGGGTCGATGACGATTCATAGAAAACGTATTCACGACAAATAAACGACCGTTTTTTTTTACTCAACTTTAATCATATGCAAGTACTACAAGTATAAAAACATTTTAAATAATTATTAATAAGTATTTTGTCACACACGATGTTTCAATCCGGTGCTCGCTACAGCGCCAGGCGCGCGTGTATACCTACTAAGCAAGACGGGGGGGTTAAGAGCGCGCAAACCCCTCAAATCTGAACTATGACAAAGCTACTTAGCTTTGATAGTTAGATATATTTTCCTAGCGTATATTTTGTAGGTAATAAATGAGTACTTTTATAATTTAGTACATAATTTTGTAAGTATAGGCACTTATGACTACATAACATGAGAAATGTGTACGTGGTAGTGAGATGGTGGCGATAACCACAATCGTAAACTTAAAACTAAAGCTAATGGGGTTCCAAACGAGCCTGGTCTAAGAACAAGCCCTTAGCCAAAAAACTTGGTCAGGTCTTCTTTTTTGTAATCACCATCACTCATTCTCTTTTTAAATTATTAGGAGAAAAACCTGGTTAGAAAAATAATTCACACCCAAGCATTTTGTCGTTTACGCATTCCTTTATACTATAATAGGACTTTATGCATAGCTGACGTTTAATACACTTTGAACTTTTTAACAGACATCTTCAAGATCAACCGGTAGATTATTGTAAGTTTGAGTTTAGGGCGAATCATTATTTTGATTACTATTTTCATTGCAGACACGTTTTTCTTCCGCGGGCCGAGGTTCTGGCGTTTCGACAACCATCAAATCAGAGCACACCAGTACTACCCGTTGCCCACGGCGCAGATATGGTTCCCCTGCCCCTCCACACCAGACATGATGCAATACACGACAAACGATGAACCATAGTATAGACTAAAATTATGATTTCTTATGTAAATATGACTATATTTTATTACATGCTAAAACAATGTATTGAGACTTTTTTATCGCCTTACAATCACTCTTTAGTATAGGTATTCATCATCAACAACATATTAACCCATTACGGGCCAAATACAGGGCACGGGTCTTCTTCTAAAATGAGAAGGGGTTGAGGCCGTAGTCCACCACGGTGGCCCAGTGCGAATTGGTGGACTCCACACTCTTTTGAGAACATTATCGAGAACTCTGAGGCATGCAGGTTTCTTCATGATGTTTTCATTCACCGTTGAAGCTTGTGCTATTTTTAATTACTTAAAGCGCACATAACTTAGAAAAGTTAGAGGTGCGTGCTGGGATTCGAACTCGGCCCCCGAAAGTGAAGTCGAGCTACCCGATACGCTATCACCGCTTCCATAAAAAAGATATTTTTAGACAATATAAAAATTATTTCGTTAAAAAATCCCCAGACAATACCGTGCACATGTTGGGGTAGTTGTTGAAAAAAATGTAATTAATTAAAAACCATTTTTTGGTCGTAGCCATCTTAGAATTTAAATTTGTCATAGTACTATTCAAGCCCTTTCAGTTGATACATATTACGCTAAGAAAGCCACAGACAGATATACAGACACACAAACTCGTAAAAAATCCGATAGAATCTGTATTCCAAAAAGATAGTGAAGTATCTACAAACTACAACAAATAAACTCGAATATAGTCAGTTATATTCACTTTAAAAGGAGTTGAGATAAAACAAAATAAGATACACATTTAAAAATATATCACTTTATTAGTTGAATCACAATAGAAATAAAAATACACTGATAAACGAACTGATTATTCATAATAATTAAATTAGATTAAGAACAACGCTTGCCTTATAGAAGACACTCGACGGGTGCACTGGAAACTAGCAGGTAATACGTATAATAATAATAAATACGCAGACGAGCAAATCTTTTGCAAAACAAAAAGGTCACATATTTTCTGTCTACGTAAATTAACAAATCTTCTCACGACATCGAGACAACAATGAAATTCATTTATATTTACAATTCCAATAGTAAACGTTTGTATCAAATAATTAGTACCCATTTTGATCAAATAGTATAAAATTAAGTTTTAGAAAAAATTATACCTAAATTATCCTCACGGGATGTTCAAGGCCAAAAATTATTATTTATTTTTAATATATTTTATATCGAGTGTGTTTATCCCGTGAATATATTTTATTAGTCTTAATTTTGTGCACAATAGAAGTAAATATATCTTCGCTTTTTCATATCTTTTGTAACTTCGTGTGCAAACGTGGCAAGTTTATTCACAGCAAGCATATTATTTAAATGATCTTAGGGATAAAAAAAATCCAGAACAGTATCATTTTGTAGTCGTTTAAAAATTGGTAACTTATTATAATTTTCGGCATAAGAATACTTTATTTTTGTCTTCTATGTTTAGTCTATCTATTATTTCTCTCTATGAAAAATAAAATGCCCTTATAAATACTATTTTGATAGTCATTAGTATGTTCATAACATTTTTTTTTTATTAACATGAAACATGAAAATTAATAATACCTTTCTGGCACAACATTTATATGAGATTTTATTAACATGTACTATTTTATATCTTAAAATTTGTAGGAATGAATTTCGAATTTTCATACACCGTAACCTAGCCTACTGTCTGTTAGATACAGATTACTAAACATGATGGACATTTATTATTTATTATCTGTGCTAAGAATATCATTGTTTAAAATATTACACTCTATGCCATAGGGACCTCAATAATATTTCCTAAAGAACATTTAAATTCTAAATTCAAACAGTTCTAAATATAGAAATTTTAAGATATCTCTCATTCATACAAAGGGACCTTTGATGTTCTGCGAACTGAATTTTTTCGACGTAATATTTAACGTCATAAATTTTGCATAATGTTGCATAAGTTATCGATTGTACAATTGCCGCTAGCAAAAAGACAATTTCCTATCAGATGACAAGTCGTATTGTTTTTCGTGGAATAGACAACTTGTTATAGTACATTAAGATTTGAAAATCGTGATACAACAAACAATAAAAAAATGAAGTATATTGTTTTGATTAGCTAAATTTTCTCTCGAACATCGCGCGTCACTTGAAATGAGCAAGTCGATCCTACTAATTCGTTAATCGTTATTTATAGGTTTATATAGTTTAGGCCATTGTTTTATTGAAATAACTCACTTTAATGATTATTACACTGGAAAACAAACATCCAATAGTATTATGTTTAAAACTTATTTGCGTGACGAGACCTATAATTACGTGAGTGCGGTGAATACCGTAATCGCACTTAGAGGTCTATTCGAGGCACACAAGGTTTTCAGTGGGTGCAAGTCCCAAATAACTACTCCGTTTACCCCGATGGAGTGAGAGGGAAAATTATCTAAGATTTGTATGAAATCGAGAGAGCGCCATCTACCTACTGAGTACGGTGTTTTCAGTAGATTACGCTCTTTCGATTTCGAAGGTAGAAAATCTCACAGTAAGCTACTGTGTATCGAGTAGTGGCAATGTATTGGCAAGCAAACCGGCCGGCCGAAAGGTTACATGTTACATTTAAGTGGTACTGTGATAGTTCGATGGTGGTAGGTGTATCGCCGGGTCCCTTGTGCGGATACCACTCAGCTGGTGGTGTTTAGCTGCAGCAGGAAGCCGGGTTGGGGTCCTTGCCGGAGCGCTTGGTGATGTTGAGGCGCGTGAACTCTTCCGCCACAGTGGGGTGTATGCCCACCGTGTTGGACAATTGCTCCATTGTTAGACCGCATCTGATACGAACAATTATAAGTTTTATAATTTTTATTAGTGTTTTTACCTACACTTGGACGACTGCAACGTTACCTACAAGATGTGAAAGGCATATACTAATTTCTGCATCGACGGTAGGAGAGCCGTAGCTTAATTGGATAAAGCGCTCAGACCGCGATTGCCAGAGAGTCGCAGGTTCAAATCCTGTCGGTTCCGAAAATTTTTATATGCATTTTAAATTTATAAAATTATAATTTTACTACACAAATGAGTGATAGCGCCGCCAAATTGGCCTAAGCTGCTCTGACGATTGCCTGTCACTTTAACCTTACTCAGCGGCCGACCTTCACGCGACATGCCAGCCACAGACGAAAAATTTGAGACGATGTAATAAATGTTTCACTATAAAACGAGTAGGCTACTCACTTGACAGCGGCCGCGAAGCCCTGTATGACCTCCCCGGCGACAGGGCCAACAAAGTGGAGCCCCAGGACCCGTTGCGGCGCCTCGCGTAGAGCTACGGCCTTCAGGTAGCAGTTGCGAATGTTGCGCTGCGGAATGAAGAACTCCGTGGGTTTGTAGAACGCGTGGTACACTTCTAGGTTGTCCGCGCCGTACCTGTTGAGTAATTTGCGATTAATACAAATGTTTGACGTGATTATGGTTTACAAACCCGCTGGGAGATTGCGTATCTCACGATAGGGTTGTGACACCAATATTTGCTGTGGCTTTTGCAAACAAAAAATACGATATTGATGTTTGACAGCAAATATCGCAAGATTTACGGCTATCGCAAGCCTGTCATGAGATCCGTAATCACCCTGCCGATCTGTCGGATTTGCTCTTGGCAGAGGTAGGTACTCATAGGTAGTGGGAGGGATAGCTATAGCGATAAGACTGCCTTCGCACGCAAAATGTTTATGTTAAGGGTTTTTGACTGTTTTTTTCTTTTTTGGGGTATGATTACAATACTACCCGCTACAATCTAACCGCATCATCACTTACCACCAGGTAAGATTGCAGTTGAGGGCTAACTTGTAATGGAATAAAAAAAACATGACATAAATACTTATAATATACAAATAAACAATCAGACACTTGAAAAACATTCATGTTCATCACACAAATATAGTCCAGTTGTGGGAATCGAACCCACAGCCTTGGACTCAGAAAGCAGGGTTGCTGCCCACTGCGCCAATCGACCGCGAAATATCGGGCATATATAAAAGCAGGGTCGCTGCCCACGGAGACACTCACCTCTCAGTGGCGGTCTCCTCGCTCAAGCCCACGCAGCCGTACTCCAGCGGCGTGAACACCGTGGTGGCGACGTTCTCGTAGTCCATCTGCTGCGAACCTCCCGCGAACATTCTGCGCGCCAGCAGACGGCCCGCGTGGATGGCCACGGGAGTCAGCTCCGGCCGGCCTTCCAACACGTCCCCCACCGCGAATATGTGCGGCACGTTGGTCTGCTCCGTGCTCGCGACCACCTTGCCGCTGTCCGATAGCACCTGTGATATTATCCTTAATATTATAAATGTCAATGTAAGTTTGTTTGTTACGCTTTCACGCAAAAACTTCTTAACCGATCCTCGTGAAACATTGTACACATATTCTTCGAAGTGTTAGAAGTAATATAGGATACTTTTTAACAAAATAAAATAAAATAAATAAATAAATATATTACGACAATACACACATCGCCATCTAGCCCCAAAGTAAGCGTAGCTTGTGTTATGGGTACTAAGATGACTGTTGAATATTTTTATAAATAAAATACATAAATACTTAGAATATACATATAAACACCCAGACACTGAAAAACATTCATGCTCATCACACGAACATTTTCCAGTTGTGCGAATCGAACCCACGGCCTTGGACTCAGAAAGCAGGATCGCTGCAAACTGCGCCAATCGGCCGCCAAATTTTTATACCGACATCAAGCTCGGTTCCTTTGGGAGAGGGGATGAGTGTTTGACAATTTTACACCATAACTCCGACAAATTATAACCGATTTAAATAATTATTTTTGTGCTATAGAGGTTATAATATGTGTTTAAATTTGCCCAAACGGTGGTTTGAACTCCTCAGCGGACATCAGCAAACCCCTCATTTAAGGCTACTGAATACTTTCAATTTTTTTAGATCTACAACTAAATTTAATGCCACACCAAAAAACAAAAACAAACGCAAACGAAGTCGCGGGCAACAGCTAGTTAATAAATAGATAAATAATAATAATATACAATAATATAATACCCATAATATACAGAAAACAGTAAGTGAAAAAATTAGCAAAACTTTAAAGAAGAAATTACAAGAATCTGGAAACAAGACAAATGTGGTTCCTATGTTTATCTCTACCACAGGGGTAGTGTTGCCCAAATTCAGTCTTGGTCTTGCAGTCTTGGTCTTGTTCTTGCGTTTTTGCAAGACCAAGACCAAGAACAAGACCGCGTATTTTTAGCAAGACCAAGACCAAGACTGACCGTGCAAGACTTGAGCAAGAACAAGACATAGCCTGCAAGACTCTTGCGTCTTGCAGCTAGGACTTAGCGCTATTTCACGGAGTAGTTAGGTGTAACAGTTCGGTGTATAGGTAGGTAGGTACGCTTAGGAATTCTATGAGACGCAAAAAACTATATCAAAGAATATGAAAAACTGGACCTATGCGCATTACGACTAATACCATAAACATAGCGAATAAAAAAATATCTATTAAAATCAAACTGAGTGCATGCATAGTTATGTTTTAACCATCGGCACTTTGATAATGCGGCATCAAAGGTTTTGTACTTACTTCTCAAAGAAATTTGCCGCTTTTCGGAAGTACATGGTTATGATACACGCGCCGGCGGCTTCTTTTGAAATCTAAAACAATCGTTGCCGCCGCGCCGAAATCATAACATTTGACACTATTCATGCAAAATAATTTCGAATTTTAAGAGTACCTACAGGTGTTCCAAAGAATAAATAAGTTTCAGAGTGCTTAGAATGAAAATGAATACATTATACTGATCACGCAAGTAGTATTATGATTAGGATAAAATGGTGAGGATAGGTAGTAGATGTCATAATAATTCATTCTAGTAAGTAATTATAATATTGATTACTTATATGGTTTTAGACTAATTACTTAGGTACTATTATTGTACATTAGGCATTATATTTCTTAAGTTTTTACAAGAAAAAATAGCAAAAAAGTGTTCGAATATCTCTGAGAGAGATGATGAGAGTAAGTATTTACTAGCTGTGCCCGCGACTTCGTCCACGAGGAATAGTAACTTTGGAGGTATAGTGACGTTCAGGATTTATTTATTTATTTTAAAACTTCTGTCATCAAACATACAAACGAACTCTTCAGCTTTATAATATTAGTATAGATGCACGCCAAAACATTCACTTATATGTAAAGAATAGTGATTGGCACTAATTCTTTACATATATTTTATTCACGGGTCGCGTCTGTACAAGTAGGTAATATTTAGTGTGTGTTTGTACGCCGCACGCGGCATCGTTCGATTTGCGGCGGCATCCTTTTCATAGAGCCGGCACGTGGCGAGGCGGCGCGGTAAAAAGCAAGGAAACGTACTATAAATGAAGGAATTATTTTAATTCCAGTCATTTCCAATTGAGCTGTGCTTCGATTCTAACTTAATAATTGTTTTTACTAATTCTCGTTGTTTTCTAAAAACGTATCACGTGTACAATTTAATATGAGTGACGAAGATTCAAATTATTCTAGTCCGAGTAACGAGAGTTTGAGTCACAGATCTAAAAGACCCAAAAGCAAATTTGAGGAGTTTTTCGAAATAATTCATGCATCCCAAACTGCCTTGTGTAAATTGTGCCAACATAAAAAGATTGAAATAAAAATGAAAAACAGAAACACTTCAGGCTTAAGGAAACATCTAATGTCTTTCCACAAAAAGGAATCAGAAATATTTCTTCCTGTTAAACCAAAATTAAGTGGAGATATCACAAGCTTTTTAGTAACCGCTGGAAGAAGTGGACAGGTAAGAATATTTTTTTAACAGTTAAAAGAATTTTAACTCCGCGTAGCTATTCATGCGATACTTTCAAAAACGCCATTAACTTACGTAAGTATTTTTGAGTTAGTGGTGTTTTCATCTAGGGGTGCGACATATTAAGTATGTAATTATCGTCTTAAATATTTTTTATAAACACCCATATTTTCATTTAATCGGCCAGTAACAACTAAGTACTTTATTTTGGTAAATTACAGTACAGTGCAACCTTAATATAACAAATATCAATTTAACGATTTTCTCGATTTAACAACAACAAACCTCCTCCTCTTATACGCTCAAACCTAGTATGTTTTAAATAATAACACAAGATTTATTGTTTTGTTTCAGTCGGAAAACAGCAGTGACAACATCACGACAGCTACAGTTGATTGGGTGGTGAAAAAATATCTTCCCTTCTCATTTTTCGATGACAAAGCTACACAAGTATATTTTCGACGTATTTGCCCTAATATGGTGTTTCCTAAAAGGTCTACACTTAGAAGGAAAGTCAAAGAGCGATTTGAAGAGCTCCAATTGAATCTCAAGGAACGACTTCAACCATTATCATCTAAAATGTCGTTTACCATTGATGGGTGGACGTCAATTGCTGGTAGGAGTTACTACGGGGTTACTATTCATTATATAGACAACGAATGGAAGTATCGATCTGTAGTTCTTGATTTTATACCATCACGCGGTCGACATACTGGGGAAGATATTGCAACGATTTTCCATGAATGTTTATTGGAATATGGCATAATTGATAAAATACAAGGTATCACGGTCGACAACGCAACTGCAAATACCAAATTTATGTATGAACTGGGCAAACAGCTGCCGCCACACTTTGATTCAGACAATCAACATTTCCGGTGCTTTGCTCACATTTTAAACCTTGGTGTACAAGATTTATTAAAGACCTTAGCATTACACTGTGAGTCTGACACTAACGCGCAAGATCAGCAGTACGAAGACTATGCAGACGAAACTGAGGATGAGGAAGATGAAGAATCTGCACCAAATATTGCTGACTCGCGTACATCTGTAACAAAGTTACGCAGTATTTCCAGTAAAATAAAAAGAAGTGAGATAGTGAAGAAGAAGTTTCAGTCTGCTTGTGAAGCAGCTGGCGTGCCATCAAATCTAAATGCCATTCTTGACTGTCCAACGAGATGGAATTCCACACATGATATGATTGGATTTGGTTTAAAAGTGAGAGCGGGCATTGACATATTGTGCAGTTCTGTCACCGAATTGAATGATTTTCAAATCACAGCTAATGAATGGCAGGTACTCGAAAAATTACATAAATTTCTAATAAACTTTAAACTTTTAAGTACAAAACTTGGTGGAGACAAATATGTTACGTTACCGCTAGTCATTGTATCATTTAATCTCTTGCTAGATAAAATTGAATCCATGGTAAAACAGTTAGATGAGAAACCTAATCGATCTGAAGTGGATGAAAGGCTCATTCTAGCTTTCCAAGCAGCTCGTGACAAAATGCTTAAACATTACAAGAAGAGCAACTGGATTTATTGTACTTCTTTAATTTTAGACCCAAGGCATAAGGCTCAGACTTTTGACCTGACAATGTGGGGGAAGCAACTTAAAACAGAAAGTCTGCGCAAGTTCAATGAACTTTATGAAGAATATAAAAGTCTACACTCACTGAACAAATCTCTGGAATTACCAGAAAAAGACAATAAAGTATGTGATGAAGATGAAGACGTAATAGACTTTGATAAACTCTATGAATGTCCCTCGACGTCATCTGGATCTTGTCTTCAAGGCTTAGTGATAGACGAGTTGGAGGAGTACCTGAGAAAACCAAGAACTGCCAGCTCGGAAGACATTTTAGATTGCTGGAGGACGCATGAGACAGAGTATCCGATTTTATCGAAAATGGCCCGTGATTTTCTCTCAATACCTGCAACTTCAGTACCTGCTGAGAGGTTATTTTCTAAAGCATCATTAGTAATTAGAAAACATAGAAATAGGTTAAGTGATGAGTCAGCCAGATGGTTACTTTGTATTAATTCTTGGTCAAAAGAATTGATATAAAGTATCATAACCTAATGATAAAGCTGTTGATTTGTGTTGTATTTTATTTTTTATTCAAATAAATGATAAATCGTAAAACTCTTTTATTAAATTTCTTATAAGTTGAGGGTTCAATCTCTTTCTAGACAGATAAGTATTGTTCTTTAAAATACAGTCAAGTTATTGTAATTAATTTGTTTTTTTACATGTTTTAGCAAATGTAAGCTTATAAATCATAAATGTTTATTAAGAAGCAGTTACTTCCATGGAAAACGACATATAGGTCAGTTGATTTTTCGAATTTCTTATCAAATCTTCAGTTATTTATTAATCTGCTTGATCTTTACTATGGCTATGTTAATTCAAGCTCACAATGTTCCAATTCTAATACGTTTTTCTAAGATTTAAAGTAAACTTTAATAAATAGTAATAGACTAATAGGTAATTGCAAGACTTGCAAGACTCTTGCTGCAAGACCAAGACCAAGACCAAGACTGGGAGCGCAAGACCAAAACCAAGACCAAGACCAGGTGTATTGGCGCAAGACCAAGACCAAGACTGGCTAAGTCTCGTCTTGTTCTTGCATTTGGGCAACACTACACAGGGGTAATTCCCAATAACCTTCTTTATAGCTTAAAAATAATAGGTCTGGAAGAATCTCTGTACATCGGTTTGCAAAAAGCTTGCCATCTTAAATACATGTAGAATAGAAGTTTTTGCAGGTTGACGAAAGCATAGGTTTAACATAAAAAATACAATATAAAAACCCACCACACTCTGCATTTACTTGGTTAAGGCCCGTAAGTGCAGTTAAAACCAGCCAAGAGCTGAGAAATAAAAACACTTCCAAAATAATAATAATAATATTAATAAGCTCATTTTATGTATTTATTTTATGTATTTATTTTATGTATTTATTTTATGTATTTATTTTATGTATTTATTTTGTACACGGCGTGAGAATAATGTTGAGTCGACCGTTAATGTTCCGATCGTCGTTTCAGTCAATGGTCTTCTCGCGATAAGCTTCGACCAACATCTTAAGAAGCTTTCGCTTGGTTGTTGGATCAAGGGTCGGATACACAGGGCAGTAATCCTTGAAACGGCGCGTATTGTGACAAGGTTCCTCACTCTGGAGCCCTGACTGCCGGTTGCTAGGGCATTCAAAAGCCCCGCTAGCGGAGGGCGGATGTTTTTTTTTTTAAATGTTTAAAAGTGTTTTATATATTTTTTATCAATGTTAAGAATTTGAAAAAAAAAAATTAAGTCGTAAGCCTTTGAGAACATTATAGAGAACTCACAGGCATTCAGGCATGCGCCTACAGCGGAAGGAGGGGTTTTCTAATTCTGACACAAAGCACAGCATACATGTGTGGTGGCATTTTTATTCTGACCTGCCGTCACCGCACAGCATCACGACATCACTAACTTTTAATAAGAATCGTTGAAATGGGATTAATTCGGTAAACAATAGAATGTCAAGTCAAAGTCAAAAATATCTTTATTCAAGTAGGCCCGGCCCATAGGTGGCACTTTTGATGCGTACATGAGAATTACACGGTAGCGAGATGATGGCGATAACCACATTCATAAACTTAAAACTAAAGCTACGTGGGTTCCAAACGCGTCCCGGCCCACAACAAACTTAGCCGGGTGTTTTTTTTTGTTATCACCATCTCACATTGTCATTTAAAATTATTAGAAGAGCAACCTGGTTAGAGCAATTATTCACACCCACGCTTTTTTATCGATTTCGTAGTCCTTTATTCTATAATAGGACTTTTCTATAAGCTTACGTTTAATACAAACTTTGAGCTTTTTAAGAAACATCTCCAAGATGTAAATGGGTAGTTTAATGTGTACTTACACTAACGCCAGCCGCTGCGAGGTTGAGTTGTTCAGTGAGAGCATATCGTCCAGTGGCCAAGAGCACGGTGTCGAAAACGTCTTCGCCTCTACAATAATAATAAAAATAATAATAGTAAGTTTATTTCTATAAACAGTTACACAGTAAATTAAAAATAATCCCTACTAATATTATAAATGTCAATGTAAGTTCGTTAAAATTAAACACATATTATAACCTTTATAGTAGAAAAATAATTATTTAAATCGGTTATAATATGTCGGAGTTATGGTTTAAAATCTTCAAACACTTTCTTCCCCTCTCCCAAAGGAACCGAGCTTAATGTCGGAATTAAAAATATCCTATATTACTTCTAACACTTCCAAGAATATTTGAACAAAGTTTTACGAGGATCGGTTAAGTACTTTTTTCGTGAGAGCGTTACAAACAAACTTACGTTACAACAATATAATATTAGTAGGGATTGGGATAAATAGATTGTCCACCAATGCGCACTGGGCCAGCGTGGTGCACTACGGCCTTAACCCCTTCTCATTGTAGAAGGAGACTCGTGCTCTGTAGTAGGATATCATGTATATATATTTCATTTTTAAATTTTTTTAACGGCAGAACTCCTGAAGGCAGGTGGAAAACCGATACTGAAAGTCCTTCAGCGATTGTTTGATTCCGTTATTCACCAAGGCACAACGCCAGAGGCATGGCACAGGAGTGTGGTGGTTCTGTTCTTCAAAAAAGGTGATAATACCTTGTTGAAGAATTACAGACCCATCTCGCTGCTGAGACATATCTACAAGCTGTTTTCGAGAGTCATTACGAATCGTCTCGCTCGTAGGTTTGATGACTTCCAGCCTCCCGAACAAGCCGGTTTCCGTAAGGGCTTTAGTACAATAGACCACATTCATACGCTGCGGCAGGTTATACAGAAGACTGAAGAGTATAACCGGCCACTTTGCTTAGCGTTTGTGGACTATGAAAAAGCCTTTGATTCGGTGGAAACTTGGGCTGTGTTTAGATCACTGCAGAGATGCCGAATTGACTACCGGTATATCCAAGTGTTGCAGTGTTTGTACAAAAACGCCACTATGTCAAACGTATACAGGATCAGACTACGAGACCAATCCAATTGCAGCGAGGTGTGCGACAGGGAGATGTATTCTCCCCGAAACTATTTACCGCTGCGTTGGAGGACGTCTTTAAGCTTCTGGATTGAACGGACTTGGCATCAACATTAACGGCGAGTACATCACTCAACTTCGGTTTGCCGACGATGTAGTCAATGGCAGAGACTCTGGGAGACCTAAATACGATGCTCAATGGCCTCAGCAGAGCTTCTCAACAGGTTGGCCTACGAATGAACATGAGCAAGACGAAGATTACGTCTAATGCTCATGTTCCGCTTCAACCAGTAATCGTTGAGAACACTGCACTCGAAATTGTTGACGAATACGTATACTTAGGACGCACGATCTAGTTAGGTAGGTCCAATTTCGAGAAGGAGGTGAACCGCCGAATCCAACTGGGATGGGCAGCGTTCGGGAAACTTCGTGACATCTTTTCGTCAAAAATCCCTCAGTGCCTGAAGACTAAAGTCTTCGAACAGTGCGTGTTGCCAGTGATGACCTATGGCTCTGAAACATGGTCGTTAACTATGGGCCTCATAAGAAGGCTCAGAGTCACTCAGCGGGCGATGGAGAGAGCTATGCTCGGAGTATCTCTACGCGATCAAATCAGAAATGTGGAGATTCGTAGAAGAACCAGAGTTACCGACATAGCTCAACGAGTCGCGAAGCTGAAGTGGCAATGGGCCGGGCACATAGTTCGAGAAAGAATGGACGTTGGGGTACCAAGGTGCTGGAATGGCAGCCCCGAACTGGTAAGCGCAGCGTTAGTCGGCCCCCAACGAGGTGGACAGACGACATTAAGCGCGTCGCAGGTAGCCGCTGGATCCAAGCGGCTCAGAACCGTGGAACTTGGAACTCCCTACAAAAGACCTATGTCCAACAGTGGACGTCTATCGGTTGATGTGATGATGATAATGATGATGAAATCATAATAAAAGCGGCACATGCGAACGATGGGATTGTAAAAGGAAGTTTTGTTCTTGTGACAAATGGTAACTTACTGTTCTTTTGTCTCCGTGTTTAACCACCGCGCCTTCAGCTGTCCGGACTCCAGTTTCTCAACCGACACCGGTATGCAGCGGTTGAAGAACTTGACGCCCTTCTCCTCCATCTCGTTGGTGATCATCGTCGCCATCTGTTGGTCGAAGCCGCGCAGGGGAACTGACCGGACCAACACTGTCGCGGAGTAGCCCAGCGAGTTTAGGAAGCCGGCGCATTCCAAACCAATATCTGCGACAAGCACGATATATTCTTTATCATAACAATAATAAAAATAAACGAGATGTGGCACGTGGAATCAACTGAAACCATCCCTATCGTAATATCTGCGAATGGTTTAATCCCAGTTAGCCTAGCACACCATCTGAGGCGACTGGGGTTCCGTGGTAGTTCACTCGCAGCTAAGATGCAGAAAATGGTGTGATGCTGGACTCTGCTAGGATATTCCGCCGCTTTCTTAAACTGTCGCCCTGACCCCCGGCAGTCTGGTCTCCCCTACCGGGGATCCTTCACCCGGTGCATTTTTTAAATAAATAAATATACTACGACAATGCACACATCGCCATCTAATCCCAAAGTAAGCGTAGTTTGTGTTATGTGGTACTAACGTGACTGTCAAATGGTTTTAATGAATAATATTTATAAATAATTATAATATACAGATAAACACCCAGACACTGAAAAACATTCATGTGCATCACACAAACATTTTCCAGTTGTGGGAATCCAACCCACGGCCTTGGACTCAGTAAGCAGGGTCGATGCCCACTCGCTGTGTCGCAGGTTTGAATAAACAGAGTTTTGCATTTGACTGGCTGTTTGTTACCCACTTTATGCAAGCGACTTTCATTTGTCACATTTTTTCCCTAATCCAATTAATTTTCCTCGTAATTGTTGTTACTCATGAAAGTGATGACGCCATTTTGGATTCCTCATCAACTACTTAATTTTCCTACAATTCTCGCAATTGGCTACTTAAACAGTTTCAAATGTCAATTTTAGATGGTGATAACTAAAAAAAACTAGCGCCTAGGTTTGTTATGTGCTTTTACTTAGACCAGGGCGCGTTTAGAACTCTCGTAGCTTTAGTTTTAAGTTGACGAATTTAGTTATCGCCATCAACTCACTTCTATGTCCTACTTAACATGCAATGTACGCATCGAAAGTACCATCTATATGCCTATTTGAATAAAGAAATATTTGACTTTTATTTTGTAACATATTACAACAAATAACCGTAACTACGAAAAATTATTAGAATATAATAATCTATATATATATAATGAAAATGGTCTTCGTTTGAGGCTCAATCACGCCTAAACCACTGATCGTATCGACATGAAACTACCACCATTCGATGCGAAATTTTTCCTAGATGGTTTATGGCTATCTATTTTTTGAATTTCAACATTCCTTCATTTTTTTAATGCTGTTTTACTTTTATGAACATTTATCCCGCTAATAAAAACAAAAGATAAGCATTTTCTCTTGATTCTTTTGTTTTCATGGATTTCAACAGAGTGTATTAAACGGATTATGGTTTTTTTACATTCAGCTAAGAATCTACTCACGGTAGTGGAGAACGGCTGGACCAATTGGGATTTTTTTATCTTCAGAATTGTCAGGAGAAAGTTTTGTATGTAAGAAAATTTTAAAAAAGCCCGATAAAAAGTTAAAAATTTCGATGAAAATCGAAGAATTCCCATCTATATAGTCACTCACCACGAAATCTCGGGAACCATAAGACTTAGAAACGTGAAACTTGGTAGGAATATTACTTTTGCTATGTAGAGGTCAGCTATGAATAGATTTTAAGAAATTCATTCCCCAAAGGGGATTGCGGGGGCGTTAACAATGAACAATTCCCGTTTTTAAACTATAGCTTCTATAGACTTCAAATTTGGTAGGAATCTTCTGTAAGAGGTGTAGAAATAGGCTATGAACGAATTTTACGATAGCTCACCCCACAGGGGGTTGCGGGGGTGGGTATTAACAATTAATATTTTTAATTTTCCAGCTAAAGCTCCTACAAGCTCCAAATTTTGTAGGAATTTTCTATAAGTGATGTAAAAATGATTTATGAACAAATTTTACGATATCCCACCCGAAAGAAGATTGCGAGGGCGTTAACAATGAAAATTTTCAATTTCCAAGCGATAGCTCCTATAGACTCCAAATTTAGTGAGAGTGTTCTATATGTAATATAAAAATGATCTTCGAGCGGATTTTACAATGAATCACCTCCAATAAGGTTCGCGGGGGTGGGTGTTAACAATAAAAAATTTCAATTTCGAAATATAGCTTCTAAAATTTCTAAATATGGTAGGAATCTTTTATTATTCACATAAAGAACATCTCAAAATGGATTCCAATAAAGTCTACTTCCGACAGGAATTGCGGGGGTGGGTGTTAAAATCTAAAATTTTTATTTCTAACCTGTAACTTCTACAGACTCCAAATTTGGTGGGGATCTTCGTGTATGTAGGGATATTCGTGTATTTCCTTACAACAATCGTCTTTTTGGCAGCGGAGAAAAAGTCATTGAGAGGTTTCAAAAACTTAACTTTACATGTAGCTATCCAATCAACGGACTAAGAATTTTACATTCATTTTACTTTTGCAGACTACATAACCGACGAATTCTTTTATTGCGGGATCGCGGAAATGTTACAGATTAAAATGAATGCATTTTCCAAGCACATGAGATGTGGAAAAGAAATTTAGTTACTTATTCCAATAGAATTCATAAAAAACATGCACAATTAATTTTCTATAAAAAATTGATGTCACGGAGAAAATTTTAGTTAACAGAAAATTCGGCGCACTTGAACCTAGACAGATTTCAACTTCACATATGAGACTTGCAATGACTTTAACTTAAACTTTCAATGCTCATTTCAAATTTTTTTCTTCATGTCAATTATTATTAATTTTTGGAAGAAAGGCACGGAAATGTTATAATGAATTCACATTGAAAGTTACAATGAATATTAGTGAGAAAAATCACCTGGATGAAAGATACAGGCTAAATCGATGGAATTTGGAATTTGAGTAAGTCTAAACAATATCGATGCTTACAGTTCTATCCGCGGGGCCTTATTATGTTCAGACAAAAATAAAAAAAAAGGAGAATAATAAAAATATGAAAAAAATAAATAAAAATGAAACATAAAATGTAATTTATTTTCTTTTTCAATTCGCCCAGAAAAGCGGGCGGGAAACGGCTAGTATTATCATATATTACAAATCCTGTAGGTAACACTTAGATTCATTTACAGCGCCAAGGTTGTCTTTTTGTGGTACTCGTTTCAACCGTTTAACCAGTTTCATTTCGGAATAGTCGAGAAAAATTTAAAAGAGATTGTAACGCAAGAGATTGTAATGCAAGAAAAATTTAAAAAAGATTGTAAAAGAGATTGTAAGATTTATTGTAACGCAAGCCCGGCTTTTCGGCTTGTATTGTAGTACCGCCACTGCTCGTAACTCTAACACCGATTCTGAAAGAAGATTCTACCGAGAAAATTCCAACACACTGCGAAAGCATTAGTATTTTTCCTGTAAGGTTACTGATTTTCTAAGATATAAATATCTTTGACAGTCGATTGACGCAGTGGGCAGTGGCCCTACTTTCCCAGTTCAACGCCGTGGTTTTGATTCCCACAACTGGAAAATGTTTGTGTGATGAACATGAATGTTTTTAAATGTCTGGGTGTTAATCTTTGTATTAAAAGTATTTATATATATTATCCATGAAAATAATTATTCGTTATTTTAGTACCCATAACACAAGCTACGCTTACTTTGGGGCTAAGTGGCGATGTGACTATTGTCGTAATAAATTTATTTAACTATTTAAGATAATTAATAACCATTGACATTTTTTATTTCTACATATTATATCTTTATTGCTTTAAAAGAGTTTAGGGACTCGTGGGTTTACTTACATCCAGCACCAACAACCAGAGTCTTGCCAGGAGGATGGCTCAAACTGAAGATGTCGTCGCTGCTTATGCAATACTCCTTAGCCCCGGGAATATCGGGGTAGTGGGGCCTGCCACCAACCGCGATCACAACATTCTTCGCCGTGAGCTCCTTCTTGCTGCCATTCTTCATTGTTGCTATTAACGTGTGCGGGTCCTTAAACGATCCTAATCCGTTGATGTACTCTATTTTCTTCTCCCTGAGGTCCACCCTTGTGACCCAGTTGACGGATTTAATGTGGTTCTGTACGGACTCCGTTAAAGCCGACCAGTTGATTTTGATTTGATCCGCTGAGGGTACTTCCCAACCGTATGCCACAGCTTCCTAAAATCCGAAATTTATTTTTAATTTATTAAAAGATACACTAATGATGAATGAATGAATACACTTTTATTGTACACCACAGAGAAAATTTACAGAGATACAAATACAACAGCACAATAATGTAGAACGTACAATTTGGCGGCCTTATCGCTAAATAGTAAATAGCGATCTCTTCCAGGCAACCAAAGGCAAAAAGGATCCGTAAAATAAACGGTAAAAGATACACTCTTACGATGAATTACCTGTAACAGAGTGAGTGAGAGAGACTCACTTTAAGTGATAAGGCTGCCTTTGCACTCTAACACTATGTTATTTTGTCTTTGTTTGACTTTGTATTGTTTCTTGGTTTTAAGTTGCAAAAATAGTAAAAGATACACTGTTACGATTATCTTACGATAAGGTTGCCTGTAACAGATCACTTTTAGTGATAAGGCTGCCTTTGCACTCTAACACTAAGTACTTTTCCCTTTGTTTTTCTTTGTATTGTTTTTTGTGTTAAGTTGCAGTAAACATTAAAAGATACACTCTTACGATGAGTTGCCTGTAACTCACTTTAAGTGATAAGGCTGCCTTTGCACTCTAACACTATGTTATTTTGCCTTTGTTTGACTTTGTATTGTTACTTGGTTTTAAGTTGCAAAAATAGAAAAAGATACACTGTTACGATTAGGTTGCCTGTAAAAGATCGCTTTAAGTGATAAGGCTGCCTTTGCACCTTAACACTATGTAACTACTTTTACCTTTGCTTGTTTTTGCCTTGTTTCTTTGCGTTAGGTTAAGTAGCAATAAAGCTATTCTATATACCTATCTCTTAATGGATGTTGTTGCTAAATGAGGGACGTTTTCTCAATACTATTTCCTTACTAATATTATTATTTCGAAAGTGTGTGTGTTTATTTGTTTGTTTGTACTTCCTTCACGATCTAACCAAAAAACCAATCAACTTGTTTTTGGCATAGATAGAAAATTGCAGCGTTTCTTTCTACAATAGAAAGCAACGCTGCAATTTTCCTTGTAATAATTTTATAGCTATAATAAATAATATAAATTATTTGATAATATAATCTACACTACACGATTCCATTTATTTATTTATTTATTTGCACACAAAAAAAACTGAAGAAGAATAAAAACAAACACCGAAAGAAGCAGTATAGAAAAGGCGGCCTTATCGTTTAGTAGCGATCGCTGCCAGGCAACCTTGGGACATTTGGATCATCATCATCATAATCAAAATATTATCCAATTACCGGCCCATTACAGGGCAAGCGTCTCTTCTAAGAATGATCAGGGTGAAGCAGTAGTCCACCACGTTTTAAAACGCACATAGCTCCGAAAAATTTGTGTTATGTGCCAGGAGTCGAACTCTGTCCGCCCTTCAGAGAGAACGACGTCCTAAAAGCTAAGCTATCACCGTTGAAATTCGGGAAAGTGATTGTCAAAATGACCGAAAAGTAAACATTTTCGTATCGTATTTTGAAGTCAAGCTATCGTCCCGTAATTTCATGACCGAATTATTAATTCGTTATCATTTTTAATCTCATGGACATGTCTATTGACACAGTTCAGTCTCCAATCATTTTTTTAACACAGTTAGCGATCTACTCGTAGATAAAATATAATTAAGGATACTACATTAATTACAAACGATTGAAGTGAGGCTTGTGTGAAAGCAGTTCAGTTTGGTTGTCTGAAAGTTTTTTCCATCTCTTTTTTTTATTCCACTTCAAATGTTGAACCCTTGTATGCAATCTCACCTGGTAGTACGTGATGATGCAGTCTAAGATTATAGCGGATAAATAAGATGATAGCAAACCTGTAAGGGGTACAGCAATTTTTTTTAACCCATACCAGTAATATATATTTACGTGACATTGGGACGCTAAATAGAGGACACGTCTCTGTCGGTAGAGTAAGCGGTAACTAGCCACGGCCAAATCCTCCCACGGCCGACCAGACAAGAGGAGATATTGAGAAATATAAAATCCAAATTTCCCTTGCCGGAGACCTCCTACTCATAAGACCAGAGATCCCCACTGCGCCAGAGAAGTCAACATTTTATTATAGGATTTTTTCAGAAATAAAATTCTTGTTTTTAGGGATCCCAATGTCAGTCTAAACGCGTTATTTTAAAATAATACTGCTCTTTCAGCGATGCAATCCTCTCGGACGGCCACCTAAATGGTTATCAATGACCTATAAACAGAGCCATACTTCACAGGACATGCAAGAAACACGTCTAACATCAACATCAAGTTAAGCCTCAGGTTTAATTATACCGGAATTTTTAACGTTACTTTATACAAAAGCTAGCCAGCACGGTGGCATGACAAATTAAAATTGCGCGTCACGTTTCAGACATGGCAACGCGAAAGGCCAAGGTTATGCTCGCACCAATACAATTGAGGCTACACTTTCCTGTAACGACAAATCAATACGGCATTATTAGAGGGTAGATGTTTCTAAACGTAGGTATAGGTACTGGCATTAATCAATACATATTATATTCACTGAACATAGCATAACATGTATTTATTGTCTACACCAGCACATGCAGGACAAAAATGTAATGAATGAATGAGTGAATATACTTTTATTGCACACCACAAAAAGTTCATAAAAAATTATATCCCCTGACAACGAATAAAATTTAGGTTAGGTTTTATTATTATAATATTATTTGTGCGCCATACTAAATAAACGCGCGACACTGTGGGGGAAGGAAAAATTTTGTTCTTTCCCCGTGGACAAAAAATGTCTCCTGCCGTGCCGTGCTGGTCCAAGATATACTCGCAGTCGAAGAGTCGTTTTGAAGTATCGAAATACTTGAACATCGGAGTAAAATAGACCTTATTCCTATTGTATTATAACTCAAATTTACCTACAATTCTTCAGTTCGGACAGAACTTTTGTAAACATAAAATAGAACATTAGTATATTTAATTTTAATATGTTTGATGCTAAAAATAATGCTTCGATTGCGAGCGAGCAAATCTTACAGCTTAGTGCCTAGACAATAACTACTAGTACGTGACTGAGCATTGATGCATCAGTTATTATGGAGGCAACTAAAGCGAACGCCACATTGCAGCGTCCAGTCGACGTCCTTAGCTGCGTTCTAGTTTGCATCCAATGTGCAACCAATCAGAGCCCTTTCTAATAGGGATCTTTATCATTATTATTTATATATTTATATATTGATTAGTCGCACGCAGGCCGCAAACTTAAACACAGCTTAGGAAGTGCGAACACCTTAAACGGGAAAACCAAAATCCTTTTAAATCACGTGAAACTACTGTCTACTGCTGGAATAAAGAAGTTTCTTTGCCAACGAAGGATTTGAATTGAAATCAGAAACAGCCCTAACATTACATGCAAAATTAAAATCATATGACTCCTGGCACTTTATTAGGGTTTTCATAAGTAAGCACTTAGAAAGATTTGAATTCGTTTGTATAGAAAAGTAGATACACGTTTGATTTAATATTTTTACAGGGTGATTCCTTATGAAATAAACGTATGCACCATTCAACAGTATTTCGTGATTGTGTTACACGTTGTATATAAGTAAATGGGCATCACTATCTTGCATTATGTGTACTTTTTAGTATATTAATGTCCCACTGTTGGGCACAAGCCTCCTCAATAACAGTTCTACAGCATCGACCCACCACGCAAGCTACTCTAATGGTTCTCTAGCGATTATCACATTAAGGTGGTAAAACTCAACAGCCACGAGGGTGAACGTCTATTTCTCTACATCGACCTGCACTGAGAATGTTTTGACAAAACTACCTGAGAATTCTTGACTCATCCGAAATCCAAACCCAGGATATCTAGTAACCCGTAGTTGTCACTAGACCTATGACGCAGTTGTATGTTGAACCCACAACAGGGCACGGGACTCCTCTACGAATGTTCGTGCCCTTGGAGGCAAAGGTCCAAATATTGGTCAAGTGCGGATTGGTGGTAATAGCAATAGAAAGTAAAATTTGAATTTCTTAGATATATTAAACACACACATAACTACGTAAAGTCATAACAAAAGTGGGCCGAACCAAACGCTTACAATCACTGATATAAATATCTTAACGTAATACGATACATAGCTGTATTAAAAGATATATGTTGTATGTATGTTATAGATGTCGGGTTTCGATGGCATCGTTATAATGAACAGTGCCCGTTTATGACCGCACAATCAATATGAAGTTATGAATATTTTATGTACCACCAACGTTACTTTATTAGATGCTACAAAATCGATTAGGTACCGCTAGCTTTGCACGCGAGTGTTGACGTGCACAGAAACGGTATTATGTTTTTAGTTGGACATTGAAGAGTCGTATGTTATACAGAGGGAAGTTTAGTGACTACCCAAGAAAAAGAGCTTTGATAAAAATATGGATGGATGGGATCTTTTAAAGGGGGTTCCACAATCCACGGTCCTGGGCCGCTTGTTTCCAGCGGCTCCCAGCGACTCGTTTGATGTCGTCTGTCCACCTCTTTAGGTGCCGACTAATTCTGCGTTTACCTGTGCGGGGTCACCATTCCAGCACCTTGGAACCCCAACGTCCATCGGTTCTCCGAGCTATGTGCCCCGCCCATTTCCACCTCAGCTTTGCGACTCGCTGAGCTATGTCGGTGATTCTGGTTCTTCTACGGATCTCCTCATTTCTGATTTGATCAATTAGAGATACTCTTAACATAGCTCTCTCCATCGTCCGCTGAGGGACTCTGAGCTTTCTTATGAGGACTATAGTAAGCGACCAAATTTCAGATCCGATCCGATCCTAATTAACAAATCATCTTGACTTTTGGCATAGGCTCACTTGGAAAAGGCGGAGAGAAACTTGGGCTTCTTTTATCCCACGAAAACAATTCCCATAATAAACGTAGACGAAGGCCGCCGGTTACATCTAGTAAAAACATGTTACAAAAATATTCCTATACGAGTCGCGTGTAGTAATTATGCTATACTTATAAGCAATCAATGCTAACTACGTATTATCACATGCATTATACTAGGTAGGTACTTCAATGAGTCATTGTCACGCCGGAATCCCAGATGTTACAATTTGTTATGAATGTAGTAAGGCGACCTCTCCTGGCTGAGTGGTAAGCCGCTGTGGTTTAAAGCGGAAGGGTTCGATTACCGACACGAGCACTTTGGTAATTTATCTGGTCTGGTAGGCGGCTTCGGCCGTGGCTAGTTACCAACCTACCGACGCAGACGTGCCCCGTGATTTAGCAGCGTTTTTGAAACCGATTAGGAGATTGAGTTTAATATTTAAACTTCAACACCATTTTCACTTAATGAAACAATCAATTTTACCACCGTAGCAAGGAAAACTTCGTGAGGAAACCCGCATGTCTGAAAGTTCTCCATAATGTTTTCAAAGACGTGTGGAGACATAGTGTGAGAAGAGATCTGTGCCCTGTGGTGGAGCGGTAAAAAACGATGAATAGTTTAACAGTAAAACCTTTTTGGATACTTATCATACTCAAGAATATATGAACGGCATGTGTAGCGCCGTCTGAGATATTTAATAACTTTAAATGTTATCATGATAAAACCTATCTTAGCTCGCACCGCGTCGCGATAATAAATAAGTAATGTTCATAAATTCCGTATTCATTCAAGGAGAATTTCAATACGTGTGATAAGTGCAGTAAAAAATATTGACCGAACAATTAAGGTCTCAGAAAGAAGTAACTAACGGAACTTTTTTGAACGTTATCCGTCGGCCAGAGATTTTTTACTCGATGTATGGTCCACAACAAAATATGAAAATATAAGTTTTAACAGGATAACGTTCTCCACAAAAATAATCCAGCCCTAGAGAGAGATCAACGTATAATATGGTTGAACTTCTAGTTGACTCTGCAGAAATAACTCAGTTAAAATATACGCCATCCTGAGACCGGCAAGGTAATTGCATATCTCGCGTAAGATCTTGCGATCTTTTCTTTCAAACGTCATTTATGTATTTTTATTGCATGCAAAAGTGACGTTTGTCAGCAAAGATCGCGAGATTTACGCCTGTCTCAAGCCTTTCACGAGATACGTAATTGCCCTGCGGAACTCTTCATATTGCTGTAAACTTTTTTTTATGGTCGCGTTCTTCACATGGTGATATTTCACTGCGTTCCCCATTTCGTTGGTAACCCTCAAGTGATAAGGCACGAACTGTTCCTACACAATAGTATTATTCATGTAGACAGTATAATAGTAAGTGCACATTTAAAATTGGTTACGCCAATCGCATCTACTACGCACATAAAAGAAGTAGCTTTGTTCGAATACGGCCGGAAGGAAAATATATTCCGAGAGGCCGTAGGTAATTTTGAGCGGGTGTCTGTAAGGTGGTTTCTCTGCTAACTCTTTATGGCAAACTAGGCCGTTCTGTATTGGGTTCCCAATTTATGAATTTGAGGTGGCACGTGTTTCGTGCTTTTTAAACGGCTGCCATTAAAACAACATCTGAGCCATTGTAACATTTATTATTTAGTACCCGAGTGTCAAGGCTTCGCTATCGATTTTTTTGTAATTTTATTAGTAGTACTTGTTTTGAAAAAATCTGTATCATTAAAATAAATTAAATATGAAATGTCGTGCAGTTGTTATACTTTTTTTCTTTTTTTATCTGGCGTGGTGGAAAAGCTTTATTGCTACCTCCGACCCTTGGGCAGGACGGAGATTAAGTGGGATTCCGCCCACTAAAAGGGGTATAGCCAAACTAAAAAACCACATGCATGTCCCTCTTTTTGGCTTGTTAGACGCCCAGGGAACCCGTTGTATACCTCCCGGACGAGCAGTTGCTATACTTAAGGAAAATTACAAACCTTCAGCTTTTACCAATCAAAGACATCATCGAAATTCCCTGGGTCCTCGCAGGCGATATCATAGAATAACTAATTAAAAATCACGACAGAATCATGTATGTTACGAGATAATAAGAGAAAATGTCTACCCACTTTAGCGCGTCCAGGGGAAATCAGGATCGGGATAGAGGAATAGGATTGTCCGGGATTTGTAGCACTTACCGAATCCTACAATAAGAACAAATTTAAATGGCACAAAATATTAATCAATCTACTAGTAAATATTACAATGTGCATACGTCGATACGAGAACATATCCAACTTTGAGGTGAGATGTGATTGAAGCTGACTGATCATTTAACGAGACTCATTTGTTTAACCAGATTTTTGGCCAGCTAGCTCTAATAGCTGGTTCGCAGTCGGGGTGGTTGGAGGTTTGGAATTTTAAATATCATTTATCAAACAACCAACTACCTAAATATAATATTTAGGTGATAGAAGTCGTATAGCGTATTTATTTACGGGTGTAATTAGGTGTCTATGTACAGTATATATCTATCTATCTGCTTTCTGAGTCCTAGGCCGTGGGTTCTATTCCCACAAATGGAAAATGTTTGTGTGATGAACATGATTGTTTTTCAGTGTCTGGGTGTTTATCTGTATTTTATAAGTATTTATGAATATTATATTCATAAAAATATTCAACAGCTATCTTAGTACCCAAAACACAAGCTACGCTAACTTTGAGGATCGAAGGCGATGTGTGTATTATCGTAGTATATTTATTTATTTTATTTATCCAGGAACTTCATAAAACGGGCCCATCACTAACATACCGAAAGGTATAGTTTGCCATAATCATATGAAGCAACAAAAAAACACCTTATATCCAGCTCCAGCTCTTATCATTCACCTGTTAAGTTTACGTTGGCCTTCTCAGAATATGTAAATATAATTAACAGTGGTATAAATTTTTTTAATTATTTTTCACATCTGTTATTTTACATCTATTAGTAATACAGATTATAATGGACACTTATTATCGAACCTTTTCGAGAAATCTCCTACTTAATATTTTTTATCGTGTTAACCTATATTACATTACAGCGTTGCTATCACTGAATGAGATTTTTAATAAGTGGCTCTCTTTACAATATCAGTAAGATGGCTGCAACTTTAAGGGTGCTTGTGCACTCGCTCGTATTCAATTATTTTTCCATTCATGTTTATTTTTCAATGAACATCATAAACACGGATCAGAAATTCACATAGACCATATGTGTCTAACACGAAAGAGTATTCGTTAAACGTGTATATAATGTATGCATTTAATCGTCGCCAGCTTTTCGGACTTCTCTTATGCATTCCCTTGCTTTAACTAGCGTGCCTATTTTAAGCAACGATCGACTGGGATGTGAGAAATTCATGAGACATATCACACAATCGAAACATAAAACAAATACGGAGTAACCGCACATCCTTACTGATATTGTAAATGCGAAATGTATTTGTTGGTTTGTCTTTTCGTTACGCCCTAACTCAGCAAGCAATCTACTTGATTTTTGGCGTAGAGTTAGTAGAGAGAACCAAGACTAACATAGGCTCCTTTATACTTTTTTAATCCAGAACAAAAAACAGTCCTCATGGGATTTATAAAAACCGTAATAAACTCGGAGAACAGCTAGATTACTATGCAGGTCATTTTGAAACATATTATAACGAATCACGAAAACGAATTGAATACTAATAAATGCACAAACGCCCGGTACAAGCAATACAACAAACGGGGATAGGTTTGTCAGTGACATACGAGAAAAAATACGAATATCCTTAATACATTTTTAAATAAAAATTATACTCACATGAATAGCCTCTCCAAGCAAAGCAGCCTGATGCATCAACTTCTTCGGTATGCATCCAACGTTCACACACGTTCCGCCGAGTCCCCATTTCGTACCTTGTGGGGACGGTGTCACGTAATCTAACACTGCTACTCTAGCACCCTGGTTCACAGCCTCCTTGGCGCAGGCTAGGCCCCCCGACCCACCACCGATGACCGCCAAGTCATAGTCGTATGTCCCATCTACAATGTGCATGTGATTCCAATATAATAAAGTGCATTCATAGTGTAAGTACAGAAAATATGTAATATGCGATTTAAACAAGACAGGCAACCAACCCAAACAATGTGCTAATAAAACTTGTAAACGTTTTTATTATTTTCTTTAGATTAAAAACTAAATAGCAGAAAGTATGTTTAATTTCATAGAGTGATCCATAAAAGCAGCATTATCGTTTGGACAGTTGTTGAAAAAGTAAAACGATATGATACATCTCCATTCTGAATTACCAATTTTTCCCTGAAATCAATATTTAATGAGGATAACAAAATTCTAGGTACCTACTAAAGTATCTTCAGCTAAATTAGTTACACTAGTTCCCAATAAGAAGAGTACAAACCTTAAATGAACCATTTTTCTAAATGAAAAAAGTATTGTGCAAATACCCTCAAAATAAGAAAAAAAATCAACTTTGTATTGAGAAAACTCCAATGGTTACGACTTATTGACTCAAATTTAAACATGTTAGGTTACCCTGTCAATATTAGCCAACCTGTTCTCATTTAAATTGCATTTTATCATAAAATGTTTTATTCATGAGCCCCAAGCATCAGACTGTAGCACATAATATTCAGGTCTGGTGACAACACAAAGCTTCTATATTTATATGACTTAACATACACCATTCTAATTATTTTATTTTATTGTCACTTAGGATTAATAAATTTGATCTTTTTTGTGTACTTTTATAGGTTTATGTTAAAACAAAAGAATTAAAAAAAAGCATTTAAATGAATGCTGTGATAACCTGGTAACCTGGTAGTTCAACATTCACTATGTAGCCCATTATGTAAAAATTAGCTTAGTCATGATTTATTTTGTCCAATAAAAATAAATATCAATAGCAATTTCAGTGAATGCCTCTTAACAGTATTATTTATAGTGTTTATACACGTATTACATAACGTATTTTGGCTGATATATTACTAAAAATCCATTTTCAAACAAGCTAAAAGTAATTTAATTCATTGATGTTACAAAATGGCAGTAAACTACAGACAATATGACAAAGATTGGTTAAGTTATTGTATTAGTTACCTTACTTATTTTTATCATATGATCAAGTCTTACTTTTTCAATAAATTAATTATCAAAATAGCAGTAGATTAATTTTGATGATAAAAAAGTAGTTTACAAAATAATAAGGCAGTCAATAAAGCAAGGATAATAAAGCTATTATTTTATAACATTGGTTTGATGGAGTAATAACAGGATAAAAACCTTATTTACCCAACTAAATGAGTTAATTAATAATTGTTAACCAAAAATTTGTTTAAAGTGAATTCATTTTGGTTAAAAACATTAATAACCAGGGTACCCATTAATTTACAGTGCACCGATTGAAACGCAAATTACATTGACCTGCAGTACAGCACAAATGCCCAATAGTATATAGATATTCCATAATACCTTTTTCAGTTACGGACACAGTTAATGGGGCTACCAACTTGGCTTTACGTCCACAACACATCCAGCCACCTGGTGTTGTCACCAACCAAAAAAAATATAGTATTGTGCCATTTCTTCAGTAGGTAGATAACAAATGTTTTTTTCAAACAGTAGAACTTTTAAGCAACATTGTACCTCATACTAAAGACAATGTAGCAAAGTAAGTTAATGATATTTCATAAGAGTGTTGCCATTTGTTACTTGTTATCTTTGTTTTCGTCAGACAAGACTTCTTTTGTACTTAATACATTTTAACATAATGAGTATAACAACAAATACTAAAGCACTCACTAAATTATACTCAATTTTGAATACATTGAATACATATGGGTTAGATTAAAATCAGTATCAATCAATTACAGTGAAATACAGGTTCAGTTGTGCATTAATATTAAGTGCAGCACAGTGTATTCCAACAAACACTTTTTGAAAGATAACAAAATATAAGTCACAAATATTTTATTAAGAGACAACTAAAGCTGTATGTTAATTCT